>NW_008339223.1:1037291-1060548 GCF_000622305.1 Nannospalax galili
TAGATATCATCTCTCTATGTATGATTTATCTATCATCTATCTATCTATCTATCTATCTATCTATCTATCTATCTATCTATCTGTATATGATCTATCTATCGTGTGTGCAGATGTGGACAAACAAGTGTAAGTCAGAGGACAACTTGCAAGAGTCAGTTCCCTATTTCCAGGGGAAGGTGCCTTTCGTGAGGAGCCATCTCACCAGCACAGCTGCAGAAATAGACAAGAACATTTGAAACAAGATTTTAAAGTCTGTATTTAGTGCTAGATGCAGGACATATAATGCAATTGCTGAAAACAAAGCAGTCTGAACCGAGCAGTCCAGAGCCATTATTTTACAAATAAGAATACTAGGGTAAAACACTTTAAGCGATTTGGGCTGAGGAAATGGATTAGTCGGTGAAGTGCTTGCCTTGAAAGGATGAGGGCCCAAGTTTGGATCCCCAGAACCCATGTAAGAGCTAGGTGTGATGACACATGTCTGCAATGCTGTTGAGAGCCAATCTTGAGAAGGAGACTAGTGAATGTGTGGAAGCCCATGGGCCAGCTAGTCTGGCCTACTGAGAACTGACCCTGAGGTTGTCTTCTGACCTCCACATGTGTGCTGAGCACACACATTGCACACCTCATAAGAACACACATAGATTAAAAATTTTTTTAAAATTTTAAAGACTTGAATTACTTGACCTGTTGTTAGTTATTGAAAGAAGCCAAACTCTGCAACTTTCCAGCAAGAGAGTCACACTATTTTTTATTGGTGCTCAAGACACATTTTCAGGCAGCAGCGGGGGTGGGGGGTGGGGGGGGTGAAAGTCAGATCACCTGGTAAAGGCTCTTCAAGGCCTTTGAAGGTGTTTTTCACATGCAGATGTCTTGGGGGTCGTGTTGTGGGTGTGGGCAGTGAGCCAGCTTGGCTGAGTGTCCAGGCCTTCATTACTCCCCATGGTGGTTTTTAAAAATAATTCTAGCTGGGAGATAACTGTTCACTAAGGAAATTGCCCTCTGCATAGCTGAGAGGGATCCCCAATGTGTCCCTGGGATCCTCCTATTTAAGCTAAACTTGACTAAAGAAATGAAGCAAAGGAAAACATCAGTTATTATAGAGATAATTAAGCAATACATGTCAGTAATACTCTGAGATGTCCCAAATATTATAAATAACACTATCTGAAGAGACTGAGACACAACCCAAGGGAAGGTGGTAGGCAGAACAACCCTTCTGTAAAACACTCCAACCATTCTTGCCAAATCCCCCAGATGTGCTACAAGGGATCAGGGTTTCCATTAAAAGTTCAAAAGATGAAATCCAGATGTTTCTTTCAGTCCTGTGCCCTCTGACCTCTGATGCATTTAATAGCTCTTGGAGTTTTTGGTCACATGACTCTCTGAACTTTATGCTCTACCTAAATAGCTCTGAAATTTACCCTATGATATCGGAATGCAAAGTTGTTTGGGTTGGGAATCAGTTTCATGTCCGTGAAGTGTTGCTGAAACTTTAAAATGTTTTTTTTTCCCTTTCAGTATTTTTCAAAAGACTGTCTGTGTTTAAGTCATGTTATCAATAGTCTATCTGGAATTTTAAGTGTTAAACATTTTGAGTGCCAAATTTTTGACCTACTTAGGTAATAGAGGGTTAAAATGGGTAAAGGTACTAATAAAGTATAAACAATTCTCTGAGTATGGCAGATAGTGCCTTTAATAGACGCCACTGTGATGAGGTGGAAAAGCCTCTAAGAAACAACTTGCTCTAAAGTGTACTTTTGACGTTCACCAACCAATCACAAAGCCGTCTACACTTATACAAGATAGTAACAAAACTTGCTCTGAGGAAAATAAGCCATCTGCATCCCCAACACAAATGGGCTAGCTCATCCCCAACACAAATGGGCTAGCTCACAAATGGGCTAGCCACAGGAAGGTGGAGGTTCTTGGGAAACCGAAAGCACTGCATGTGGAATGCTGCACATTGATGGTGGAGACTTACAGGAGGAATGACAGACGGTATGTAAGTGTGTTGCATGTCAACTCCCTTTTTTTTTGAGTTCTTTGGGCTGTTACCAAATTGATTAGAAGTAGCAGCTATAAATTCAAATTAATGCTAGTAAAATAACGATGAAGTCATGTGTGTGTTTAACATTTTCAGAGGTCCTTCGAAATTCTATTTTTGAGGAACTGGGGAGATGGTTCAGAGGGTCAGTGCTTGCTGTGCAAGTATGGGGACTGGAGTTCAGGTCCCAGGCACCCATGTAAAGAGCCAGAGAGGGTGGCATGCACTTGAAACCTCTTCCCACACAGTGGGGATGGAGACATAAAGATCCCAAGGGCTTGCTGGGTCAGCCAGCCTAACGCAAACAGCAAGCTCAGGGTTTAGCAAGAGACTCTGCCTCAAAATATAAGGTGGAGATCGATGAAGGAGAGACAGTGACGTTGTGCTCTGGTCTCCACATGTACATGTATGGGCGCATACAGCCATGCACATACACTCATACATCACACGCACTCAGGCACACGTGAGCGCACATGCATACACGCACACACACACACACGCACACACATGCACATACGCACGCACACACACTCACACAAACACACACATGCACACACAAACTCACACACACACAAACACACACACACACACACACGCACACACACACACACGCACACACATGCACACACGCACGCACACACACTCACACAAACACACACATGCACACACACACTCACACACACACAAACACACACACACACACACACGCACACACATACCCCAAATAAACATGGCATTTTTTCATGCCATAAATGGGTGGTATTTGAATGTTGCTCTCACATAAGAACCTGCAGAATGGGCTTCCAGCCTGCTGTGGATGAGCTTAGTGGACAAAATGATCGCTAATGGGAATTCAGGATTTTTATATTTCCTCATCAGTTTTCTTTTTTAAAAAATATAACCGTATTGGCACAACTGAGAGAGATTAAGAGAAGGAAACAACTAACATTTACACTGGAAAAGGCTGTTACGGAAAATGAGAGACATTGCCAGGTTATCCAGATGAAAATGATGCACCCGGTAAACAAAAGGGGGGCTCAGCCTCTCGCCTCTGAACATGCAAACTGACCAACAGATCTCCTGCACTGGTGGGTGGACAGGGGAGCTGGCACCTGCCTCTTCTCATCCTGGGCTCCTCACTGCAGGGAACAGGAGGAATAACCTCCTTCCTCTTTGTTTCCCGAGGCTGTCACCAGTGAGAGTGAGTTAGTTCTGGCTTCCTATCACCCCACTTCTTGGTGATGAATATGTTACAGATCAATGCTTAGCTGCAGTTCTACAGTGAAGCTTCCTTTCCCCTCTGTGACATCTCTACGCCGCTTCCTGAGCTCATTTCAATGGGATTGACTTATAATGACTATGAGCAATGTAAGAAAACTGACTAGTGAACAAATCAACTTCCAATACCAGTATTTCTGTAGCCAGTCTCTACAAAGGAAAGCATGAAATGGGCATGATTTGTGTAAAAATGATGTGCATAATTGGCTATTTTATGCACTCGTTTATTTAACCTTTCATTTATTTAACAACGCCACCTTTTATCTTTCAGACCATGTAATGAATCGGATGGCCAGACACACATGAGAAACATCCTCTGGAAGGGTTGCTGTCACCTTCATCTACAGTGGCTGGTTGGTGGCCCTACACAGGATTGCTAAACATCTGTAATTCAGTTTACTTCTATTCATGGCACGACTGAACTACCAGTTCAGAAAAGGCAAAAAAATATTCGAAAATGATTCAGAGATGCATAAGTTGGACTTACCTATGCATCTACAAACAAATTAGATGCTAAGTCTCTCTCCTGAAAGATTTGACACATTTTCTCCTGAGCTCTTTGTGCTTAGTCAGTGTTTCAGCTCTGACTCCAGGATCACCTTT
This sequence comes from Nannospalax galili, assembly GCF_000622305.1. Lineage (NCBI taxonomy): Eukaryota > Metazoa > Chordata > Mammalia > Rodentia > Spalacidae > Nannospalax > Nannospalax galili. The sequence goes on from NW_008339223.1 coordinate 1,041,220, forward strand.
TCCTCTTATCAGACACTGACTTCTCACTTCAACCCTCACCGCCTGCCTCATCAGTGTCTTTTTGGTACCGTTGCTGATAGAATAGCTGATTGGGTGTGAGGAAATGAAAATGTCCATTCAATTCTATTCGTCTTCTCTGCTGGAGCAAACCTTGGTCCACTGTATCAATTGTGGACCAGCCTCATAACACAGAGTCCTCGGGATCCTTTCAAACCATTAAGTCGGAGACTCGAGCAGCAAGGCAACTGGACAGTTCATTTGTATTGAGACTACACAGCTGGTTTCAGCTCCAGGTCCCTGTGCAGGGAAGGCTGTGTACCAGTGGCTCTCCCCACCCCAGCCTTCCTAGGTATCTCCTGACTCCCGCTCTTCCTCTCCATTTTTCCCTCACTAATGGGTGAAAGACTGGGGTAGTAGAACATGCAGAAAGGTAAAGGAGTAAGGCAATGCCACTTAACCGAGAAGTGTCACACTCCCTTGTCCTGGAATTAGTTAATGCTCATTTCCCCTTAGACCCACTTATCTGCCATACTGAGATTCATTGTTGAGCCCCTTGCTTTTTAAGCTCCCCTGATCCAGGCTGATGAAACTATTCCTGTCACTGGTAGAACTTAATCTTGATGCCTCTTCCCGGTATGATACTTACCTTGTGTTGGGTGAAATCTCATTGCTCCAGCCAATCTTGTTGAACAGAACCCCAAACAAGCCATTGTTGGCCTTTTGTTCTGCACAGCTCCATACAACCCAAGGGTAACCTCATGCCTTCTGTCTCGCCACTCAGGGAAAGTGGACATCTTTCCTCTCACCACAAAAGTGGCAGGTAATCTTCTCTGGCTCCAGATTCCTGAGGCTGGAATCAGAGACCTGATCATCACTCCAAGAACCAGGCATTCATCAGGTAGCACAAGTCAAGCATTAACTTGTTCTTGAAAATTCCCTTCTCTTAATGTGTGTGAGGAGGGCCACCCTTAATCTACTTGCCCATGATGAGAAGACAACACAGGAAACATTCTTAAACAAACACCACAACACACACACACACACACACACACACACACACACACACGTATATACAGAATAAGAAATTCAATTTTGCTGATACATAGGTGTGGTGATTTGAATTAAAATATCCCCATAGGCTATCCAGTATTTGAACACTTGGTATATGATACCCAGTTGGTGAAGGTGAAGCTGTCTGCAGAGGTTAGGAGACGTGACCTTGCTGGAGGAAGCACAGCACTGAGGGAGGGCCTTAAGAGTGCACAGCCTTGTCCATTTCCAGTTTTCTTCCCTCCATTTCCTGTTAGTGATGAGTTAGATGTGAGTGCTCAGCTCTGGCTACCTTTGCTGCTGCCAAGCCTCTCCATCAAGATGGACTCATCACTCTGGAACTCTAAGCCATATAAACTCTTCCTTCTATAAATTTCCTTGCTCACAGTGTTTTACCACAACAACAGAAAACTAACTAATACAATAGGACTGTTGTTCTTTCTGAACAAAGTTACTCTGCTATTAATATGGTCCTGTCTTTTTACACAACATGCACTGACACTCATACCCCAGCTAACACTCATTTCTTTTGCCTCTCGCACTGGCAGACAGCTTCTTGGCATGTTCTGTAAGCACCCTGCTGCCTTAGGAAGCCCATCCCTTGGCCTGTGTAGTGGTTTGAATGAGACATGTATTTTCACACTTGGCCCCTAGCTGGTGGTGTTGTGTGCAGAGGTTTACAAGGCGCAGTCATGATGGAGGAAATATGTCAAGGGGGCAGGTTTGGAGAGTTTGCAGCCTTCTCTACTTCTGGCAAGTGGATGGAAATGTCACCAGCCAGCTTCCTGTTCTGACTGCCTACTGCCATCCTCCTCCACCATTGTAGATTCTCCTTCTGGAACTGTAAACCAAAGTGGTTTCTTCTCTAATTAGCCTTGGTTATGGTATTTTATCACAACAACAGAACTGTAACTAATACAGTCTGTCTCAGAGACCCACCGCCAGATTCAGCAGATTAATGGACAAAGAATGGCTGAATTAAGCAAGTGTCGGAAGGGACAAAAAGAATGAACTTAAGTTGCAAGGGCCACGGAAGGCTCTGCTTGTATGGGGCCACCTATCTTTTTTAAAAAAGCGATGTTTATATTTTTAGGTAATGAGTCTCAACCAACTAACAACTCTTCTAGAAGATTTAAGCTGGTATTCCTAAAATCCACACATTAGTGGGCTCTAGACTCAGACAATACTTAAGGCCTAAAATTACTTCAACGCTAAATTGTCATGTAGGGAAAAATACACCTTAGATTTTAAAGTTTACTATTGTAGACTTTTAAAGGATATTTGAAAGAAACAGTCACAAACATTGAACAGAAGAAATCACAAATGGGCTTGGGTCTTACAAAAGATCGTATCACCTATAAATTTATGAATTTTACAAAGTACATCAACATTGTGCAACACTGCACACTGGGCCTTGATTCTGCTCCCACATGAAGCAATGTAGATTAATTGGTCCCAGCTTGCACTGCTGTTGTTGAATCAACATGGTCTGGCTGCCTTCTGTGAAATGCCACAGAGCAGATCAAAGCCTTTGCAGAATGACCCCGATTTTCCCCAAATATATGTGGTTTTTCTGGAAATCTATATCTCCTGCCTCTTTAAAAGTCTGTGAGTCATTGTGAGAAGACAGTTCCCATCAGTTTTACTTGGGCCCATCTTGTTCTTAATTTGTTATCCTCTGTTTCCACCTCCATCTGAAATAGGACTGGGATAGTACTGGGGTTCCGTCATTACTGACCTCCCATGTATGGTCAGTTGTCAATCCAACTCTTAGGAAAGGGGATAAGAAGGCAAGCACCCACATACATCCCAACCAGACATACTCAAACTGATATTAGGTTAATATTTAGGTTAATATTTATGGCTAGCACAGGTAACATAATGCTTATCATCCTAGATATCCATAGATGTACAATTCAGTTGCACGGAGGCATTCATAACACACGTCTCAGCCAGATATGCTCTGAATATTAATTACTAGTTTTTATACTAGCAATTACCAATAGTTCAATAATTACAGATTAGATTTTAATATATGACTTCAGTGAATTAACATTTGATCTAATCATTAATATCAGATCAGTATTTTATTGCATTCAGTGCATGGGACATAATACTCATCATTTTGAGCATTCATAAGTCCATAATTCAATGCCATTAAATACATTTACAATTCACAGTCTCAGCCAGATATGTCCTGAATTAATATTAATTACTAGTAGCAAAATTGATAATAATTATTAGTATTAATATTGAACAAATATTTCGTTGAGGTCAGTACATAGAACATAACATTCCTTATTTTAGACATCCGTTCAGTGGCATGACTTGTATCATAGTTTTGCAGAGCCATCAATGCTAAAACCGTTTTCATCATCCTCAATGAAAATTACCTTTAAACAAAAAGTCCTTTAACCCTCTTCCCTCAAATAATATTAATTATGGGAGGTACATAGATGGGCTGGGACACCACTGAGGCTCAGGCACAGTGCTGCTGAGGTATTTCTGTGATTGATGGCTGTTAGAGAGGATGAACAGAGGCTGGTGAGCCTTTGACTCAGGGAAGTGCTTTTCATGCTTCTAGTGTTTTGGCTATTTTTAAATGCTTCCTTCATTTCTAGACAAACGGGCAGAGCAGCAGAAGGAGCCCATGCCATGACCCTGATGTGGAGGGGGCAGTGGCTGGGTAACATATACCTTACTTTCAAGAAAAGCTGCAAACTAGGCACAGGCACAGGCAGGAGTCCTCAAAGATCCTGTGTCAGAGCAGCAGAGCCAGATGACTAGTGGCAATGTGGAGAGACATCATCATGAAGTCCAAGGTGGCGTCCACCCCTCCCAGGCCTCCTGAAGGACTCTCCTATCAGCTCAGCTATGCAGAAGGAGGATTCATTCTAAATAGCTGAGTAGCTCCACGGGTTCAACAAAAGCAAACAAGTCCTGTGTCCCACCATAAATTGTCTTTAGCTGAGAGATGTCTCCTTTTCTATAAAGCATGTCTGTCACAGAATTGCAGTTTACAAGGGTCATATATGACAGAAATGGAGTGTTGGAGCAGTGATTGAAAGGATTCCCACTGTTTGTGGCAATGCTGGGAGTGGAAAGGCCAAATTTGTAGGCCAAAACCCAGCAGGAGCTAGTAAACTTTCCCCAAGGCTTACTAAACTTTGAATCACCTCTGCTCTCCTAGCCATTCTGTCAGACCTGTTTCGGGGAAACTGATATCATAATTGCTAATCTCAGCAAGAGCCTAATGGGCAACCTGAAGCTTTTTGGGCCCGTGGTGCAATTAGGGCGGAGGGCAAGGCCAGCAGACAGGACATGGCGGGCTCCACCCTCTCCTGCCAAGCCACCCAGCTAAGGTTTCACTCCAGCCTCTGCAGACAGGTAACTGAGCAGTGCTGGGCTCCTGCCTCTGCCTCCAAGGAGGAGAAATTATTCCTGCCCAAACTGGCTGGGAGCTATTAAAGGTTTAAATGTCACCTCAAAAGAATCCTTTGCTAACCTTTAAGTGGTGGCGTCTGGAGGGTTGTTTCAGGCAGGACTTGTCCCTCCTAGGGAGCATGGGGAGCTGAGAACACATTTGTGTGTGCTGTGCCTCCACCCCTCCCTTTCTTTTTCTCCTTTCAGGGAATTATCACCGCACCTTCAAAGGCAGCATTTGTAGGACAACTGGCACCTGCAAGACTGAGCTTCCCAAAGAAGGCTTTCTTGGCTGAGTGTATAATTTCATTTAATCCTAAATAGCCCCGTTTACCTATTGTCAACAAATTCCCTTTAATCTTAACCACCACTTACAAGAATATTTACTATCAAAAGCAGACAAATCACTATTTAATGTGGATTTACTCAAGTCTGAAACTATGACAGTGACATAAGGTAAAATGATAATATGTAAATAAAAACTGGAGACAGATTTATCCCTGGAAAATGCTGGGCAGAACAGTGGATTAAAGTCAGATGTGATCGGCTTTGAGTGGCCTCATTCAGACCCAACATTCAGTTAGGACCAACATCGCCATTCATTTTGCTTACTTCAATTCATTTGGTCCTAGTTCTCAATGACCCACTGTTGCCAGGAGTATACATCTGATAAGTAGACCTTGATGGTTACAGCACTTTGGAGCAAAATAAATGCAAACTGTGCATTATTTATGGGTGTTCGTTCTTAGCTTACCAGGCTTTTGTAGAGAGTGAATACAGGTGGGGTAAGTGGCTGCGTGTCAACTCAGACAACTTGGCTTCCAGAAGCTAGCTAGAAGAAAAAGAGCTAAATAAAATACCACCCTCAAGACAACAGCTTTCAATTACTGTCCTTGATCCTGAATTCCTCCCAATGAGTTGAAAGGAAATCAATACCAGATGGTACTTTCCTACATCTGCCAAATGCACAAACCATTCCTGACTCTCAGTGATAGGCAGCCAGACCAAGGAAGCAATGTTCTTCATCTCCTCCCTCTTTTCATTGGTCATCAAAGGCAAAAGTGCTTTCTAGATGTAAAGTTCTTAACTGTATTGAAGTGAAATTAGAATAGTTACAAATGAATTTGTTTAAAGGCAGAAATCAAGCAAATTGTGTCCTGTGTTCTTTGGCAACAGTAATCTAATGAGTCTAAACAAGACCTGGGAAAACCCACAACATACAATCTATCAGTTATACATATGGTGATAGTCTTTTCAATTGGAAGCATCTCCACCTTGGATATAAGGTGTAAAGACATCAAGATGGAATTGGGCTCAAAGTTTCATCCCCACTAGGTGGCTGTCATAGTGCTAGATGGTGCTATGTAGGCTACTGGGAGGTAAAGGCATTGCCATATAAAACCCAGCTCCAGCTGTGAACTGTGCAAACTATAATACCATCCCATCATGCAAGATGTGTCCATTGGTGTAATGGTGGCACAACTGTTTTGGAGGTAAGCAACTGCTCCCTGCTTGGATTTGGTGCTTGTTCTACAAGATGGAATCCATGCCTAATACTGTTAACCTGGTCCAAAACCCATAAGTGAAGAGGTTTTAGATCTGGGTTAGGAGTAGGGTAGGGGTCTAAAATGTCTATTTAGTTGAACTGATTTAGCATTAACCACCCCTTAGATATTTATGTTTATGTACGCAGACAAAGGCTACTCTCAGCCTTCAATAGACAAACCTCTCCTTGCAGTGGATGGGGAAAATGTAAAGGCCTGGCTACACAAGATGCTGAGAATAAAGGAAAGTTGAGTATTCAACATTAAGTAAGCTATTTATGTCACTTTCTTGAGACTCAGGGAATATTAAGTAATGTATGTAAGAGCCAGAGGATGGGAGAGGTATGCAAAATACCATCTTCTAGGCAGGGCACAGCCATGGCATCCATGAAATCACAGCAACTGTGAATACTGGCACAGGGCCCACAAAAGTTGGTCCTTTCTAATTGTCAGCTATGGAGGGAGAAGGCACTGCTGGACCTTACCACATACTGCTGATCCATTGGAAGAGGCGTAGTACCCACGTTGTGTACCCACTAGTGAGACCGCCAGGCTCTGATGGTCAGTCCCAAACTCAGGATCACACAGACAGTTATAATTAAACTCTATGGGACACTAAGCGAAACCCAAACTAGTAAACAGGAGAAAGAGATTTATGGTGGGCTGGAAGGCCGATGAGGGTAGAAGAACAGTAGGAAAGGGTGGGAGTGAGTGGGGAGGGGGAATCAGAAAGAAATCACCCAAAAATTATGTGAAAAAATTGTCTTTTAACTGTTTTCCCCTTATATAGCTTAATTTGATTTATGGTTAAAGTATTTTATTGTCTTGTTTATTTTCTTGGAAGCTAAGTTGATTTTAAGTTTGTGCCACTTTGGGGACATTTAGTGATAAAGGACAAATGATAGTTTTTGCAAAGCCTGATCACCAATTTGGAGAAGAGCAGGAAAAGCTGAGGTTAGGGGGATGAAGACCACCATAATAAAATATGATTGGCCATACATAAATTCATTTCCAAGCAAGAAAATTCCTCATCAGCATGTTACTTAAAGACAAATGTGTCCTGAATCACTGTGATAAGACTTTGTCTTTAGACAATTCAAAACATAGCTACTTGTTTTACAATAGATAAAACACTACCAATTCATCTAAGAAGAAGCCCAAAGTCTATGATTCATTAAAGATATTTATGTTTAAATAAATATGGATATTTATTTAGAGGTTGGTGTTTGAGGTAACACAGAACCTCCAATGGTTATAATAGATTTATCATTGTTGATTCAGTGTTTGAATGTCTCGAAATAGTGGGCTTTGGGGTTTTGTTTTTTTATGGTGTCCTCTAGAAGACATTACATGCTTCAATTCCTCACTAGATGGTCTTATCAAAAAATGGATTAAATATAGTTTCAGTTGCTCTTTTGGAAAGAGGCATAGAAGAGATTATAAGTGTTGTTAATGTCCTCCCAACCAACCATGCCTGCCTGTGTAGCTGCCAAACTGGTAAAAGGCTGAAGAAAATGGATTTTGCATTGAAATGCATTGAAGAAGTGTTTGTTTTTTTTTTTTTTTTTTTTTTTTAAAAAAACAAAAACAAAGACAAAAACAAAACCACATCATCTGTGATAGTTGTTGATTAGGAACTAAGAGTCTCTGTTTTGGGTTGAGTGTAATATCAGTTTGGGATGGAACATTTTGCATGAATCTTCTGAACTACAGGGTCAGAGAATAGGATAGCATTAGTGACACCAGTCAGGTAGAACGAGCATCCTAAGAAAGTAGCTAAGATTTCTCACCTGGTTACCCCAGAGAATCAACAACAACTGATGGTCTTCACACACTGGTATTTCATCCATGGATACCAGTGTTAATGACCAAACGTGCCCATAGAAGGGAGCACATATGCAGCTATTTGCCTCACATAACTTCTGCTGTCATGGACTATTAAAACCAGTTTACATGAGCATGTCGAATTTGATGAATATGTATGTGACCCTTTTCAGAGTCATCACTCATTGGGCTATGGCCCCCATGGCAGGAAAAACAGCATCTCTCATTAAACACAGCATGAGTTACAGGCATGTTATGTTAATATTTCTTCAGAACTTTAGGGGGTTTTCGTCTTGTTCTAATAAATCCTGTGAAGAAAATAATTTAAAAGTATAATTGATTTAAAAATTACCCCTTCTTTCTTATTTTCCTCTTCATCATTTTATTTAGTGTGTGAGTTCTGGAAATCTCTTTCTTCAGGAAGTTGTAGGACATGCTTAGGAAGTGTACTTTGTATAATTTGTCTGGGACTCCCGAGGCAGGCCCCCTCCTCAGCGGGAAGTTCAGCCTAAACAGAAAATCTCTGTGCATGGAATTTTATTGCTTACAAAAGGCAAGGCTCTCCCTGAACTTTAGGAACTTAAACGAATCTTCTCACTGGGTGTGGTGCATTGTAGGCATTCAACAAATTATAGCTACTCCGATAACTATTACTGTTATTATTTAAGTCACAAAGTTAATGCAATTTTTGTAGTAGAAGCCTTTGGGAGATTCATTTTAAAATGTCTTGTAAGATTTGAAGCAGCAATTCCCTGCAAGGCCTAACATACTTCTCCACTAACACAGCTCCCCTCACTCCTGTCAAGGCCTCCTCCTGTTCCACGCGACCTTCCTTAGTGTCTGGCCAAATAGGTTGTAAGTGATTTGAAGGCAGGAATGATGGCTCTTCTGTAACATCTGAAAGGTCTAGCCCGGTGTCATACAGATAATAGTGGATTCTCAAAACTGACATCCAAATTAAGGATACTTTAAAACCAGAGCACTGAGATGCATCTCCTCTAAATATGTGTGCTAGTGTACTGGAAACCTATTAAGCCATTGCTTGACACAAATGTCTTGTCAGTTCACCGTCATTCAGAACTATACCTTCACAGCAGAGGATCTGGGTGAGGCAGGAGACAAGTTCCGGGAGCACAGGTCCCACAGGGCTTTCTGGAGAACCACCTCAGGACAAGAGGATTGCATTAGGAAGTTCACGTTTACCTTCTAATCCTGAATCATTTTCTGGCTGTGGGACCATGGGACACATCCATTTTAGCATTTAGTTTACTCATTTGCAAATTATTCCAAGCCTCGAAGATGTACAGTTGTCTACACAAATGTCACTCCACTTTCAAAGAATTGGTCTGCCCTAAGCTGTGCACAGGGTACTTGGTCTGCCCTAAGCTGTGCACAGGGTACTTGGTCTGCCCTAAGCTGTGCGGGAAAAGTCCCCTGACCATGGGCAGAGGGGGAAGCCTGTGGTAGACTTCCTGCCTGCCACTCATTAACTGGCCAGGAAGTGGTAGCGCTGCCTTGCAGGAGGCCCAGAGGCGTGTTGAGGGGATGTCATCTGTCAGCTCTCCTAGTTGCCCGGGCAGTGTGATTTCATGCACACCAGCCACACAGGGCTCATTCTCAGCATGGCTGCTTTTCACAGGGTACTTGTTCTTTCCTTTCTGCCTGGGGAAAAGTCCCCTGACCATGGGCAGAGGGGGAAGCCTGTGGTAGACTTCCTGCCTGCCACTCATTAACTGGCCAGGAAGTGGTAGCGCTGCCTTGCAGGAGGCCCAGAGGCGTGTTGAGGGGATGTCATCTGTCAGCTCTCCTAGTTGCCCGGGCAGTGTGATTTCATGCACACCAGCCACACAGGGCTCATTCTCAGCATGGCTGCTTTTCTCATAGTAACTCAGCACCCCACCCCAAACCTATGAAACAAAAGGATCTGGGTCTCAGCTGATACGCTTTCTGTTTTTCTGTACCTGAATGCCAGAAGGGATAATCGCTTCGTTGGCTTTCATTTGCAAGTCTGTTCTAAGAGACGCAGGCTCCCGCGCTGCTGAATTTCTCAGGCATAGATTTCGGAGCTTCACCTTCTCACATTCCTTTCCCTCTTTCCACAGCACCGTGTGCAAACACAGAATCTGGAGCAGGGCTGCACAGTGCACTTCTGGAAATAAACTCAGGATTCGAGCAGGACTGAGCATTCCTCCTGAAGTTCTTACCGTGGACAAAGGTGTTCTGATTGACTTTCCTCCAGAAAGAAAACAGTATTCAAGATGAGAACGCGCGTTTTCGGAACAGCAGCTGTGGTTCTTTGAGTTGTTACTGTTGGCCATGTTCTAAGTGCTTTAATCTCTTGCTTTCCTCGTCTCAATCTGAGGAATTTCACTGAAGTGCTGTTATTATACCCACTCTAAGCAGAAGGGACTGAGGTTCAAAAAAGGTAAGAATTTTGAGCAAGTTCATGCAAAGCTGCTGAAGTCGACTGGATTCAAACTCTGACAGTGTGGCCTCAGAATTCACACTGTGCCATTGCGTCACAGCTTGGTCCAAACTTTTTAATCCTAGCTGACAATAGATTTGGAGGTAGATGAAAGCAATAGTTTCTAGAATAGAAAACCCCCAACTCGTACAAAAACAAATCACAAAACAGACCTAGTTTCTCACCACAGAAGTCTTTCCCATTCCAGTGTTCAGTGAGTGACAGTCTTTATTAACACTTTATTAGCATTTGCTTGTGCTGCCTGTGCCTGAGGCCCTTCCCACTGGGGCCCAACTCTCCAGCCCTAGGTAGGATCAGAAAGCTGTCACTGTGAGTGCTTAACTGGAACACTGTCTCCCAGGATCTCCACCATCACTCTTCCCTCACTTGAGAGGCTCCCAGCTGGCCGAGTAGTGGCCTCAATAGCCAACACAGTCTCCAGCACTCAGTGTAAATCTAGCTGTGAAGCTGCCAACAGCCGGTGTTGGAAAAAGTCTGTTCTGTTCCCTGCCAACCAAATGGCCCCACAGCATAAGTTTCCAAGTTTTCTCAGTCTCATAAAATTTGGCTGAATGAGACAGTAGAGCCATGAAATTTGCATTTATCTTGTGCACCTGACAAGTCCCATCATGATGATAGAGTGCCTCTCTGGAGTCACAGCACTCTAGGCCAAGGGAGGACAGGAAAGCAGGGTAGAGGTTGACTGGGGAGCAGGCTCATCAAAGCCGGGAGGAAGAGGAAATCTGTAGGCATGAAGGATGAAAACAAGGTATGGGAGAAATGGAAGGCTAGGGGCTGAGGGAACACTGTCACATAAGATAAAAGAGCATGCCACTGCTCCTTGTACACCCGAGTCATCAGTCAGATCCTCTGCAGACACTCTGTTGACCTCCAGATCTTAGCCTGGAGTGTCTTCCCAGCTGTTTTAAGAAAACCCATCTTTTCCTTCATCACCCTCCTTTGTGTGCAGAGAGTGAGGGCATAAGAAATTGACCTATGGAATGACCAAGTTGGCATAATGAAATTGTTTTAGTGTATATTTTGTTCAGGTCTTTGAATGGGAGAGCTATTGAGGATTCTTGAGAATTTCCGTTGGCTGTGAACAAAATGAAAAACAAAAATGAAGAAAATTCCGCCCCGTCCGACCTTATCTGCCTCTTTCTTTGTCCTGTTTCAGAGCTCTCAGCTTATTTACAGCACAAAACCAAAACCAAAAGAAACAAAGCAAAAATCAGTGTCTTAAAGAGGCTGGACTCTAAATACAGGGACCTAGGAAGGCCAGGCCTCCGAGAGCTCTTTACTGGTGGTCAGAATTCTGAGTATTCTTAACTTCCTTCAACACTGACAAAACTGGAATTTTTGAACGCTCTGTAGTGTTATTTTGAGGTAAATTGAGATCATATATGTCATGTACCTCATGCAGTGCCATTTGGACAATAAGTATTTTATAGATGTGAGATCATACCCTGATCTTAAGACTGAAGAAATGAAGACTATTCCAGAAATTCTTTCTCTTAAGGATCTCAGCTGTAACTGTGCCATGAAAACTAGCAGGTAATACTATATTTCTTAATGTCTTGGTAAGTTGTACAAGGTCTAAATAATTATTACAGCAAGGAATGAGAAAAGAGCAATATTTTAAAAATACAGATTTCTATAGTTCTTTTGTTGTTTTATGTCTATTAGTCCATTGTTCCTAAACAAATCTGAGCTTCTGATGATCATATGTTGCATTAATTACTTTTCTCATTGCTGTGAGGAAGAAGACCGTCAGTCCCTGATGGCAGGGAAGGCATGCTGGCTAGAGAGACTAGGGCAGCTGTCTGTGGTGGTGGTGTGAGAATTTGTAGCATGAATTATTACCTTGTGGAAGGCAAGAAAACAGGCCAGAATCAGAAGCTGATATCACTTTTAAAGGCTTCCCCCAGTACTCCTCCTCTCCTAGCCATGCTCCTGCCCAAAGTTTCCACCATCTGTGATAACAATGCCTTCACCTGAGGACCTTGTATTCAAACACAGGAGCCCGTGGGGGACTTTGCACACTGGAAACAAAGCAGGTACCATGATGGGCCCAAATGCCTTGACCCTTTATCACAGGCAACATGTGAAGCAAGCATGTGTGCCCTTACTATTACTGAGAAGAACTGGCCTATGATTTTTCAGTATGGTATGATGGATGGTGGGCTTGAAGTTTATTATGTGCATGATAATGCTAAGCGTGATCAGATGGATGGTCAGCTACCAAACAAGAAGGGGACACAACACAATGTGGGGAAATTCTAAAGACTGATACTGATTGATAGTAAAGTTGTCCTCCCAGACTTTGTCACCATAATTAATGAAAACCATCAACCTCAGCTAAGAGAGCCATATTTAAGGTATTCAGAATGAATTTTCTATTAATCTTTTTGTTGAATTTGTTTACTTTTCTACTAGATACACTCAGCGTACACTAATTCATGCCAGTCAAAAACTAACCTCTAATCTGCTTATTTCTTCCAGGAATATCTAACAAAGCTAAAAACTTCTGACCTTATTTAGTTAGTGCAAATAAAGAAAGAAACAAATAAAAGCCATCATTTTTGGATAGTCATGTTGCGAGCTTATGCTCCAAATCGTGTGTGTGATACAAGATCAAAGGTGGAAAGTGAACTGTTTCTGTAACATAAATGTTGAGAATTAGAATTCATTTCCTTTCTGGTTGTTCAGGAAAGTCTTCACTTATTTTGAGGAATATAAAGTGAAGCTGACATCGTTCAGAGGAGAACAGATAAAAATCTGTCATTAAGATTACCATGGCTAGTGATATAGCACTATGTGTATATGCACAAAATGAAGGAATTTTCACTCAGAGATATTTTTACTTCAGAAACATATGTATAGATTTTATATGTGTGAGGATATATATGCAAATATATTTTCCTACAAGTATATTTGCTTGTATATAAATTAGATTTATATAATGATGCTAAAGTTAAACAATATACGTTAAGATAGTAAAGGGCATTCTTGCATGTCATCTAGTAAATAAAATATAGAGCAGAAAGTAATATTGTAATAAAGGTGGATTTTCTTATAGAATTAAGAAATTCATATTTAGGATAGATATATCATTGGGGGAAAAGGGAGGAGAGAGCCTGTAACTCGTCCACCTTTCCTTGGAAAGATCTGTAACTAACCAACATTTCCTGAGGAGAGATTATCAGCCCAGCCCTCCTGAAAATACCTACTTATTGCAGCTCTCATGAATAAGACTAATTTCAGGCAAAACCTCTTATAAAATGTCATGGAAGAGATATCTAATTTAGAAGAGCAATGAATAAGAGTAAATATCAAGGAATCAATACCTGCACCATCCTCGTATGAACATTTTAAGGATTACAAACAGACTCATAGAAGACTTGTGCAAACAACATAGTAAGACATTTTCACACCACCTAAGCTTTATTTCTCTGCCCTCTTGCTCTCTGTGTAGCCCTCCCTCCTCTCTCCCCACTTTAAGTACCCCCATTTTCCCCTTAATAATGCCTGTCTGCTATTACTACCCTGAGTTCCTTCCTTACCTTTACCCCCATGGTTCTCTCTGTCTTTCCCTCCTCCCTTCCCAGCTGAATACCCCCATCTTCCCCAAGTTCCCCTTGGTAACATCTGTCTCCTACTAGCCCCCTCTCTCAGGCTCTTTCTTTCCTTTTATCTCCACACTTCCTTTGCATTTTACTGGCTCCTGCTGTCACATCAGGATCTATCACACATAGAAGGGATTGGTGCTAAGATCACAAATGAGGGAGAACATATGCAACTTGTTTTACTGAATCTGTGTTGCTTTACTCAGTATATGGTGAATAGTTTCCAGTTCCATTCATTTACCTTCAAATTTCATGATTTCTTTCTTTACCCCTGAGGAGAACTCCATTTTCAATATCCACTCCTCAGCTGAGGGACACCTAGGTGGCTTCCATCTCTTCGCCATTGTGAAAAGAGCAGCAACAAACATGGATGTACAAGTGTCTCTGCAATAGGATGAGTTCTTTGGGTACATGCCAAGGAGTGGTATAGCTGGATCATGTGGTAGATTCATTTTTAGCTTTTTGAATAAATTATTTAATTAATAACCATATAATTAGAAGAAGCATTTCATTACAACAGCATTGACTTATTCAATAACAATTTCCAGAGCTAAGATGCATCCCTTTCAAAATTGGCTGTAAATTTTTAGGTTTACGGTTGAATTGATACAGTTATACAATATTGTGCTCCGTATAACCCCTATAAGACAAAATTAAATGAGGTTTTAAACTTTAAAAAGATCTCCATTTCACTATTAAAATACAGTTTCATACAGAAAAAATCATTTTCAATACAACTGACACTAAGATGTACATGCATTTCTAATCTCTATATATCTGATTATTACTAGTCACAGTTGGTTACTTCTGTTGAGTTTTTATTTTGTGTGTGTGTATATCACACAGAACATCCCAAACCATCTCATCCGACTATACACCCATTTCCCAGGTAGTACCCTCCCATAGTCTCTCTTGCCCCACTAGAGCCCTTATACTGGGATATCCCTGCTACTGTCTGCTGTGTTGTCAGCACCCCCAACCATTCCCCACTACTTGCCCTTCTGGTGAATCTAGTCAGCCTATCTAGAGGTCTTTGTTTTAGGAGGGTCAGCTGTTTTTCATCTAGCAGTAATCAGTTATCAATATTCCTGTGGATAAGATTGGGGTCTGCTGTTCTTTTTCCCAGTTCTATGCTGGGTTACTATCTGGAAATCCCTTTGGCCACCCTGGCCATCAACTCAAAAGAAGATATCGCTTGTCTGGCATTGTTGCTTGTTAGGTAGCCTTTCGCTATACATATGGACTCTTACATTTTTAGCTTTTTAAAGGGTTTTTCCACACTGTTTTCCATAGTGGTTACACGAGTTTGCAATCTTACTAACATTGCAACCAATCCTTGCCAGCATTTTGTTTTTTTGTTCTCTTGATTTAAGTCAATCTGACTCAGGTAAGATGAACTCTTAAAGTGGTTTTCATTTGCATTTCTCTAATTACTAGGAATGCTGGGCACTTTATATGGTGTTTACTAGCCATTCTTATTTCTTCATTTGAGAGCTCTTTGTTAGATCCTTAGCCCATCTTTTTATTGGGTCATTTATGCTCTTATTCCTTTGTTTTTTGAGTCCTTTGTATATTCTAGATATCAATCCTCTGTTGGATGTATAGCAGGTGAAGATTTTCTCCCACCCAGTGGGTTTCCTCTTCACTTCCTTTCTGTACAGTAGCTTTTTAGTTTAATGAGGTCCCACTTGTCAATTGTTGACCTTAATTCCTGATCAAATGATGTCTGATTTAGAAAGTCCTTTCCTATACCTATATCGTGTAGGGTACTGCCTATGTTTTCTTCTAGCAGTTTCAGAGTTTCAGGTTTCATATTGAGGTCTTTGATATATTTGGAGTTCAGTTTTGTGCAAGGTGAAAGATAAGGGTTCAATTTCCTTCTTCTACAAGTGAAGATCCGGTTTTGCCAGCACTATTTGTTGAAGATGCTGTCTTAACTCCAGTGTGTGTTCTTGACACCTTTGTCAAATATCAGGTGGCTGAAATTGCACATACTCATGTTTGGGTCTTCTATTATGTTCCATTGATCTATGTGTCTGTTTTTATGCCAGTACCATGTTGTTTTTATAACTATAGCTCTGTAATATAGCTTGGGACATGGTATAGTTATCTCCTAGCACTGGCCTTTGTTCTCTAGATTGCTTTGGCTGTCCAGGGTCATCTGTGATTCCATATGCATTTTAGAATTTTTTTTCCTAGCTCTCTGAAGAAAAGCATGGGGATTTTGAGTGGCATTGCATTGAATCTGTAGATTGCTTTTGGAAGGACGGTTATTTTCATAGTATTAATTCTGCTGCTCCATGAGCTCAGGAGGTCCTTCCATCTCCTGGTGTCTTCCTCAATCTCGTCTTTAAAGATCTAAAATTTTCACTGTATCCATCTTTAAGGTCTTTGGTTAGGCACAAAAAACAGGGAAAAATATTAATTCAAAAACATCCTGAAAAATACATATACAGTACCTTAATATGAGTGTGTATGTATAACTGAAGGCTGTGTAACAAGAAACACAGTACCAGACAGGAGAAACCTCCCTTCGAGTTGTTGGTTGGGGTAATCCAAGAGACTCCCAATATAAGACAGACTATTGACACAGCCCTTAAATACCTCATAGAACTTGAAGGTAAGACCCTATGGCTGAAGACAGGACTTGAAGCAATGCAACTGGAACTGACCTGCAAGCCACCTTCCTGAAGACAGCTCTCATAGTTGTAGAGAATACTATGCAAGCTGCTAAGGGAGAAAATCAGTCAATGATTCAAGACAGCTCTAAGGCCTAAAAACCATAATGACTGGCACAGCTAACTATTGGTATTGGTGCAGTAGTGACACTTTTCTCTAGGGGATAATCAACAGTTATCTAATTGGACTTAAAGTCCTCTCAATGGGCGGGAACTCATGGGTGGCACTGTAAATATAGCTAAATAAATACACATGGCTGGAGAAGTCATAGATCCTAGAGAAAACCCTGTGTATGGCATAACTCTAAACAAATGAAATTTCTTACTGTATGATAAAGAAGTATTGTTATATTTACAGACAACTCTACTATATACCACTCATCAAAGAAGCTTCTTTTTGCAACAGATGCAGGCTATTACAGAGTTCCACAACTGGTCACACATTGAGAATTTATGTCTGAGAGATGCCCAGCCCTAAGTGACACATCTACAGTGGAACCTCTACACCTCAGGCCCTTGAAACATAGTGGAACAGGGGTAGAGAGAATACTAATCCATCCCTCAACTCTTGCTAATGAAGCTTCCTTATACAACAGAGTGAGTTGCACACAGAAGGTCACAACTGGCCAAGTTTTAGAGAATAAGAGACTACAGAGGGTGTGCCCCTGGATAGGACACCTGTATTAAACCTCACACCCATGGCTCAGGGACTATTGTGGAAGACGGGGTGGAAAGATTTTAAGAGGCACGGTCGGTGCATGAACATAAGGAAACAGGCTTCTAGGCCTCTGGGAACTTGATCATATGAACTGGCAACAATGGTGACAGCATGCCCAATACCCGTGCCAACTCAGTCAGACAAAAACCCTGCACAGATCTGGGTAAATGGGCATCAGGGCCCAACCTTAGCTGAGGAACTATTGGCAACTGATTACTGTGAGGTGAGGGAGAGTTGACTCTAAGGGAGTGACCCTGGATAGGCTGAGTAGGCCCGGTAGATGAACTGACACTGAGGGACATCTGGGTATTGAAAGGCTTGACAGGATAAACCTTAACATACATGACAGAATGCATGAAATCCAGTGGGTGGGGAGGCATTGGGAACAATCGTATTGGGGAGGGGTTCTAAATTTCATTAAGATCCATTATATGAAATGCATAAAATTCAATAAGAAACATACATTAAAAATATCTTTGATGTAAAAAAGTAAAACATATTCTTTAGAATAGAGAATACAACATCAGAAAGACATAAATTATCTCTGACAATTTCTAAACTTGATGCTCTATCAACAAAAATAAAACATATTTTTAAACCTTGACAATCTAATCCTACAGTTCACATGAAAAAGAATGAACCAAAACTGTAATTAAAAGTGTAAGAAAGTAATTAAAACTGTAAGAAAGAGGACACATAGGACAAAGTAGCCTCCTCTCCTACCAGACATAAAAAATATCACAAAGATCTGAAAATCAAAGTAATTTATTACTGGAGTACAGCATATAGAAATTCTAAGGACACATGGAATTTAATACATCATTAAAATAGCATCTTAAATCAGCAAGTAGAAAGAAGCAAAGCCACCCCAAAGCATCTTGGACATCATCTTCCTAATTTACATGTGGATGAATTCCCACAGGAATGAAGATTAAATAACAACAAACCATAAAGTTTGAGAAACAAACAGGAGGAAATTATAATTTTTAAAAACAGAATTATTTTTAACTGTGACTCAGGTATAAGGTTCTGTGGTGTCTTTAATAGCAAGAAACTAGAAAATACCTGAAAGCTTATTGGTGGTGTACAAACATTGTGTCTAGTGTATCCATATAATGAAGTTTTATTTAGCAGTTTTAAAAATTTGAACCATGTGAAAGTATAATTACGTTAAGGAATATTTAAGTTCTCAGGATAGAAAGAACTTACAATGTGCAGGCTGATGTAGACTTCCTCAGATAAAGGAGGACATGTAGGATAACCATTTTCTCTAAGAAAGCTACAAATTTGTTCTTTAGGAAACCATTTTGCTCTGTTAAGGTATCAGTTCAGAGGATTTTGCCCTTTGCAGACTGTACCCACTCAAACTCTGCCGTGAGCTAAGGACCTTTTAATCAAATGATTGAATTCAGAAGTTTTACCACTGTGTAAATGACTTTAATCACAGATATTGAGTCACTAGTCATAACTGTTTTGTTGCTGTTATTTCCTGCATCTTTTCTCAGATTTCCCGTGCTGTAGCTCAGGCCAGGGAAAGGCTAGCTCTGGAAGAGGACCTTGACTCTATCTCAATGGAGGAGGAAGTAAGGAAATGTTTCTATTTTTTTTCCTCTTTCAAAATTTGCTGTAATTTTTAGTCTCACAGTGTTGAATTAATACAGTTACATATTATTGTACTCAGTATAAAGCCTATAAGACAAAATTAAATGAGGTTTTAACCTTTAAAAATGGTCTCCATTTCATTTTAGAATATACAGTTTCATACAGAAAAATTCATTTTTAAGAAATGTTTCTATTTTTTTTCCTCTTTCAAAATTTGCTGTAATTTTTAGTCTCACAGTGTTGAATTAATACAGTTACATATTATTGTACTCAGTATAAAGCCTATAAGACAAAATTAAATGAGGTTTTAACCTTTAAAAATGGTCTCCATTTCATTTTAAAATATACTGGTTCTTACAGAAAGACTCATTGTTTTTGCTAATAACACTTAGGTGTTGGC
>NW_008339223.1:1063288-1064220 GCF_000622305.1 Nannospalax galili
GGAGGCATTGTAACAGGAGTAGGAACCATAGGCATTTGGGCAACTTCTTCATGTAACTTGCTTGTGCCCTCTGGGCCTGCTCGAGCCCGATCACATATACACCACTTCCATTTGATAATGGATCATTGCTGTGCATGGCCTACTTTATGACTTGGGGGGTCAGATAACACCCAGCTCATGATGGGCAGCTCCGGTCTCATGGTGACTTGGTGGCCCATTGTCAAGTGTTCAGTTTCCACTAAGGCCCAATAGCAGGCTAAGAGCTGTCTTTCAAAGGGAGAATAGTTGTCTGCAGATGAAGGCAAAGCCTTACTCCAAAATCCCAATGGCCTCCACTGTGATTCCCCTATGGGGGCCCTGCCAGAGACTCCAAACAGCATCTTTATGCAGCAACAATAACTGAGCCCTTTAAACAGCAACAATAACTGAGCCCTGAGGGATATCAGCTTCATCTTGCTGAATGGAATTAGCTTCCTCAATGGGATTAGTTGCCTCAGGCAAGGGTGGAGAGGGTGGGTCTGCTGAGGGTGGGGCAATTAGTTCATCAGGTGAATCAAATTCCTCAGCATCTGAGGATTCTAAACCCTCAGCCTCCTCAGGTTTCTTCCACACATCTCCATCCCATGTGTCAGGATTCTAATCTTTTCCTGCCAATGCCCTCACCTTTACTGCTGACACCCTTCGAGGCTGGGAATTAAATTTGCATTGTAGGTCAGCCAAATGTATAATAAGGGCTCCAGCTTGATTTTCTGCAGCTTTAGCTCTCTGGCTGCTGGATAGAAGATTCTCTTCCAAGGCACACTTAGAAACTTTTAAATATATTTTTAAAAATTTTATTTATAATTTTTATGAGTATGAGTATATTGCCTGCATGTAGGTAAGTGCACCTGTGTTGTGCAGTGCCCATGGAGGTCAGAAGAGGCTGTTGGATT
>NW_008339223.1:1064402-1066446 GCF_000622305.1 Nannospalax galili
TCAGGGTTCTCCAAAGAAACAGAACCGGAAGAATGAATATATATGTATAGAGATTTATCAGCTTAGCTCACAGGATAGAGTCCGAGTAGTCCAACAATGGCTGCCACCACACTGGAGAGGCTGAGAATCTGTAGTCGCTCAGTCCACAAGGCTGGATGTCTCAGTAGTCCCAATCTGGTGCTGGAGGTCTGACAAATTCCAAAATATCAGCTAGTCTTCAGCCTACAGCAGAAAGACGAACTCACCAGCAAGATAGAAGGCAAGTCTCAAAAAGCCCCTCGTTCTCCTCTGCCTTGGTCTTTTATACCGGCTGCCATCAGAAGGTAATGCCCACATTTAGGGTGTGTCTTCCGGCTTTAGATGATCCAATCAAGAAGATCTCTTTCATTTCAGTTAATCTCAGATCAAATCAAGTTGACACCCAGGATTAGCCATCACATAACCACTGAGCTATCTCTCCAGCCCCATAACTCATTTTTTTTTTACTTACTGATTTTTTTTTTGTGTATTTCATAGAGAACATCCCAAACTGTCTTATTTATCTTTATATCCACATCCCAAATGGCAACCCCCATGACCTCCCCCCACCCCACTGGAGCACATATACTCTGTCATCCCTGTTACTGTCCACTGTGTTGTCAATGCCTCCAGCTGTTCCCCTGTGCTTGTCCATCTGCTGAGTCTACTCAGCCTATCTAGAGTCCATTGTTTTAGGAAGATCAGCTCTTCCTCACCTAGGAACAATCAGTTGCCAACATTTTTTCAGATAAGATTGGGGTCTGCTGTTAATTTTCCCAGTTCTATACTGGTTACTGTCTGGGAGTCTCTTGAGTCACCCTGGCCAACAACTCAAAAGAAGGTATTTCCTGATAGCATTGTTTCTTGTTATGTAGCCTTTAGCTATACATATGGACTCTTAAAGAAATATACTGATCACTTTAATCTTTGGTTATACTTTCCTTTTGGGTATTTAAGACCAAACAGTTGGCTCAAATAAACCAATTTAGTTTTACTCTTAAATTGTTTGAGGATCTGTTCCTGATGTGTCACATGAGCTTGGGAGAAGTATGGCTCCTTTAATTACCAGTTCCATCTATGTGAAGATAAGTCAAAGGTCCTGCTCAACTATGCCTGGCTTCACTTGGAAGCATGGAGGACATGTTTCCTCTGTGTTGACCCTCCTCTTTGTAGACTGGACACTGGTTCAAGTCCACCTGGTGGGGTTTCCATGGCCTCCTTGACCAAGAGGACAGGTGACTCACAACAGTTACAGGACATTTTGAGAGATGTTCCATAGTCCCCAGGAACTTAGTCAACCTTGAAGGTCAAGAACCAAAAACTGTCCTTTAAGTTCCTCTGATTAGATTAGTATAGGCTTCAAAATATGGCTGTTAAACATCCAAGAATATTAGTTCCACCAGTCTGGTACATTTAATTACCATGTGCTATGTAGATAAAGCTCAGGCAAAACCCAAATATTCACAGATAAACCTTGACTAGACATATATTTTGTTCCTTGAGCTAGTTGTATGTATAATTTGTCAGTAGGTTGTTAGACTAATATGGTTCCCTCTGTTTTTTTAAAACTAGCTAGACATTATTTATCCCTCTCACTGTCCAACCCTTCCACCATGATTTGCCCATTTGAAGGACCTCATTTTTCCCAGTTCTCCCTTAATAATAGTCTTCTTCTATGGTCCCACCTCTCTTGAGCTCCTTCTTTCCCTTTATCCACAAGTTTCCTTATTTAACCTTCCCTCCCCCTCCCATTAAAATAACCAAATTTTTATCCATAAAACCCTTAGTAACACCTGTTTCCTACTGTTCTTGCAGGTTCTTTCTTTCCCTTTACCTCCCTGTTTCCTTTCCATTATTCTGGTTCCTGTAGTTATGCCTGGATATATACTCACTTATAAGGATTTGGTATTAGGATCCACATATGAGGAAGAACATACATCGTTTCTTTTTCTGAGTCTGTGTTACTTCACTTAGTATAACAGTTTCTAGATCCACCCATTTACCTGCAAATTTCATTATTTAGTAT
>NW_008339223.1:1066643-1102267 GCF_000622305.1 Nannospalax galili
CTTTTTGAGACAGGGTCTCCCTGTAGCCCCAGCTGTCCTGGAACTCACTATGTTGCCCAGGCTGGCCTTGAACTCACAGGGATCCACCTGTCTCTGCCTCCTGAGTGCTGAGATTAAAGGTGTGTGCCACCACGCCTGGCCATTTGTAGTTTTTTTTAGTTCTCCACACTGCTTTCCATAGGGGTTGAACAAGTTTGCAGTCCCACCAGCAGTGGATGAGTGTTCCCCTTTCCCCACATCCTCTCCAACATTTGGGATCATTTGTTCTCTTGATCTTAGCCAGTCTGATTGGGGTAATATGAAATCTTAAAGTAGTTTTAATTTTCATTTCCCTAATTACCAGTGATGTCAAACACTTTTTAACATGCTTCTTAGCCATCTTTATTTCTTTTTTTGAGAACTTTCTGTTCAGCTCCTTAGCCCATCTTTTATTTGGGTTACTTCCTTTCTTGATTCTTTGTTTTTTGAGTTCTTTATATATTCTGGCTATTAAACCTCTGTTAGATGTAACGCTGGTGAAGATTTTCTCACACTCTGTGGGTTTTCTCTCAACTTCCTTGGTTACTTCTTTTGATGTATAGAAGCTTTTTAGTTTAATGAGATCCCATTTGCTGATTCTTCACTTTATTTCTTGAGCAATTGATGTCCGGTTTAGAAAGTCCTTTCCTACACCTATATCTTGTAGGTTATTGCCAATGTTTTCGTCTAACAGTTTCAGAGTTTCATGTTTCAAATTGAGGTCTTTGGTCCATTAGGAGTTGACTTTTGTGACAGGTGAAAGATGGGGGCTTATTTTCATTCTTCTACAGGTGGAGATCGAATTTTACCAGCATCATTTGCTGAACATGCTGTCTTTCCTCCAGTGAATGTTCTTGGCCCCTTTGTCAAATATCAGGTGGCTGAAATTCCTTGTACTCATATTTGGGTCTTTGATTTTGTTACACTGATCTATGGGTCTATTTTTGTGCCAGTACCACGTTGTTTTAATGACTTTAGCTCTGTAATACAGCCTAAAATCTGGTATAGTAATACTCCCAGCATTTCTCTTAGCACTCAGGGTTGCTTTGGCCATGTGAGGTCTTTTGTGCTTCCATATGAATCTTAGTATTTTTTTTCCCAATTCTGTGAAGAATGTCATGGGGATTTTGATTGGCATTGCATTGAATCTATATACGACTCTTGGTAGGATGGTCATTTTCACAATATTAATTCTTCCAATCCATGAGCATGGGAGGTCCTTCCATCTTCTGATGTCTTCCTCAACATCTTTCTTTAAAGATTTAAATTTTTCATTGTAGAGGACTTTAATGTCTTTGGTTAGGTTTATTCCAAGATTTTTTTTGGAGACTATTGTGAAAGTGAGTGTTTCCATGTGTTCTTTCTCCGATTGCTTGTTATTGGTATATAGAAAGGCTACAGACTTTGCAACCTGCCACATTACTGAAAATGTTAATCATTTCTAGAAATTTTCTGGTGGAATTTTTGGCATCCCTTAAATATAATATCATGTCTGCAAAAAGGGATAATTTGATCTCTTCTTTTCCAATTATTACTCCTTTAACTTCCTTCTCTTGTCTTATTGCTCTTGCAAGAGGTTGAAGCACTATATTAAAGAGTGGAGATAGTGGACAGCCTTGTCTGGTTCCTGATTTTAATGGGAATGCTTCCAGGTTTTCTCCATTTAGAATGATGTTGGCTGTGGGCTTATTGTATATAGCTTTAACTATATTGAGGCATGTTCCCTCCAGTCCAATTCCCTCTACTTTGAACATAAACGCATGTCTTGGTCAAAGACTTTCCCTGCATTTACAGAGATGACCATGTGGTTCTTGTCTTTGAGTCCATTTATATGATTTATGGCATTTATTGACTTACATATTAAATGAACCATCCCTGCATCTCTAGAATAAAGCTGACTAGATTATTGTGGATAATCTTTTTGATGTGTGTCTGTATTCAGTTTTCAAGTATTTTGTTGAGAATTTTTGCATCTATGTTCATTAAAGATATGGGTCTATAGTTTTCTTTTTTGGTTGTGTCTTTACCTGGCTTTGGTATTAGAGTCATGCTGGCTTCATGCTGTTTTAGATATGGTGGTTCCCATGCTTTTAGATACCCATCCATTTCTTTTAGGTTTTCAAGTTTAGTAGTGTATAGGTTTTTGAAGTATTCCCTTATAATGTTCTGGATCTTTTTGGTGTCTGTTGTGATGTTTCCACGTTCATCTCTGATTTTGTAGATTTGGAGGTGTTCTTTCTTTCTTTTGGTTAACTGGCCTAAGGGTCTGTCAATCTTGTTCATCTTTTCAAAGAATCAGCTCTTGGATTTGTTGTTTCTTTGTATTGTTTTTTTTGTTTGTTTGTTTCTA
Source organism: Nannospalax galili (assembly GCF_000622305.1). Classification (NCBI taxonomy): domain Eukaryota; kingdom Metazoa; phylum Chordata; class Mammalia; order Rodentia; family Spalacidae; genus Nannospalax; species Nannospalax galili. The sequence continues at coordinate 1,069,012 of NW_008339223.1, forward strand.
TTTCATTAATTTCTGCCCTGATTTTTGTTATTTCTTCTTGTCTGCTGGGTTTGGGTTTCATTTGTTGTTGCTTTTCAAGTGTCTTGAGTTGCAATATTAAGTCATTTATTTGTGTTCTTTCTGATTTCTCAGAAATCAGAATGTAGGCACTTCCCTCTAAGGACTGCTTTCAACAAGTCCCAGAGGTTTTGTCATGTTGTATTGTCCTCATTTAGTTCCAGGAATGCTTTTATTTCTTTCTTAATTTCTCCTTTGACCCATTCATCATTCAGGAGTGTGTTGTTTAATCTCCATGTGTTCATGTAGTTACTAGGGTTTCTTCTGGTGTTGATTTTAAGCTTTATTGCATTGTGGTCTGATAGAATGCATGACATTATTTCAGTTTTTTTGTATCTGTTGAGGCTTGTTTTGTGCCCCAATATGTGGTCGATTTGGGGGAAAGTTTTATGGTGTGCTCATAAAAGTATATTCTTTGATGCTTGGGTGGAATATTCAGTAGATGTCTGTTAGGTCCATTTGATATATGGTATTGTTTAATTCAGATGTCTCTCTGTTAACTCTCTGCCCTGTTGACCTATCTAATGGAGACAGTGGGGTATTGAAGTCCCCTACTATTAATGAGTTGGGATTAATATGGGTCTTAAAGTCCTATAGTACTGTTTTTATGAAGTTGGGTGCAGCAGAGTTTGGTGAACATATGTTCATGATTGTCATACCTTCCTGGTCAATTGTTTCTTTGATCAAAATAAAGTGGCTTTCTTTATCTCTTCTGATTAGTTTCTGTTTGAAGTCTGTTTTGTCAGATACTAGAATTGAAACTCCTGCTTTTTTCTTAGTGCCATGTCCTTGGAATATTTTTTCGATCCTTTCACCTTAAGGTAATGTCTGTCCTTGAAATGAGTTTCTTGCAGACAACAAAAAGATGGGTTTTGTTTCTTAATCCATTCAGTTAGTCTGAGTCTTTTGACTGGGGAGATTAGTCCATTTATATTTAAAGTTATAATGAAATATGTATATTGATTACATATCTGTTTGGGAGGATTGCTAGGTAGAGGTAGGATTCAGGACTCTCAGATCTTTGGGGAGGAGGTTGGTCTCAGGAATCCAGAGCAAGCAGAGAAGGAAGATGGTCTCAGGGATCCAGGTTATGGGTGGGACAGCCAGGGATAAAGGCCAGTCTCAGGAAAGATGATGGCCCCAGAAAACTCGGGGCTGGGTCATCCAGGGATGCAAAGGTGAGGTGGGGCGGGGACAGGCCCTGACAGGTCCAGGGGACTGGGTTGTTCTGGGTGCAAAGGATCAGGAAGCAGTGGGGAGTTTGGGACAAGAGAGCAGTTCAGAGGTCTGGGTGCCAAGAGAAGAAACAGGCCAGTGCCCATGCCAGGATCACGGTTGGGGGAGCTGGGAGGGTGAATGAGATGTGGGAATCAAGGTGCAGTGGGCATGGTCAAACTTACCCAGGAAAGATGCTGGCCTCAGGATGTTAGGGGCTGGGCTGGCCAGGAAGGACTGCCTGTCTTAGGCATGCAAATTTGTGGTGGAGGAGGGATAGGCTTTGAGGGCTCCCTGGGACCAGACCAAGGATCAGGTACAAAGGATCAGGAAGCAGTGGGGAGTTTGGGTGAAGAGGGCAATCCAGAGGTCTGGGGTGCCGAGAGAAGAAATAGGTCAGTGCCCACACTAGAAGGAGTGACCAGGAAATATTTCTGTTTTTTCCTCCTCCACATTTGACTTAAAAATAGATTTCATCAATTTTGCATGCAGTCTTTAAGCCTCCAAAATCTCCATTTCTATCAGAATAGAAAATCAGACAGAGGGGCTGGAAAGATGGCTCAGCAGGTAAGAGCGCTGGCTGCTCTTGCAGAGGACCTGGGTTCCATTTCTAGCACCTACATGGTGACTACTAGGGTTGTATGTATGTGTGTATGTGTGCTCTTTCTAGCTGAAGATCTTTAAAAACTCTTTTATTGGGATAAAGAGGCATCTTAAACACTTTGCACATCCTTGAGAACAGACTTTGCCACCCTGCTTAGAACAGATTTGATAGGTGTGATGAATCAGGGAGGTGGGATAGCTGTGTGTCCAGGCATCACATGTGACTGGGAAGCAATAATGTAATGAATTTATTTTTCCTGGGAAATTCACCTCCTTTCAGGAGCACTGAACTCATTTAGGAATCAGAGGGAGAAGAAGTATCTATCAAATACATTCATTTATGGTATCTGGCTGCATAGGAAAGTATTTCTGTTAACATGTTAAATTAATCATGGGTAATGTAAAAAAAAAACATTGACAAGTCAATGGAAATCACTCACATTGACAAGTGGTTATGTAGATTAGGAGAGATGGGGTGACGCACTACGTGGCTGAGGAGTAGGAACTGAGATTGCATCAATGTGTTGATACAATTGACAAGGCAGGTGTGTGTTAATCTAGATGAACTCTCTCAGAACTTATGCCGAGGCTGTATTCTGCCATAAAAATGAGGGATAAAGGTCATGAAAGCTGCCCTGAGCTCCCAGGAATAGTCACATTTCTGGTACGTGATGTAATAAAGAAGATGAAGGGTTGTGTTTGGGCACCGTGTCCACTCATCCTGGTTCTCACCTTTGTCAGCTCCTCTGGACAAGGAATGTGGCTGACTGCGCACTTTCTCATTGCACGCGGCATTTCTTTTCATTTAAAGATTGGTTTTTAGTGTCTTTCACGAATGGGTCTTTTGGTAGATTAAGCAGGCCCCAGTGGATGGACCCACATTGAAGGACATTTGGGGACACAAATTAGACTCTATAGGCCTTATTACATATATGATAGAGTACATTAAATTATGCATGTGGCATTAAGAGGAAGTGCAGATAGGGGAATGGATCTATAGACCATCAAATTCTATTGTATGAAAATCAGATAAATTCAATAAATTTTAAAAAGATCTATCTTTATTATTTTAATTTATGTGCATGTGTATGCACACAAATATGTGAATGTGAGCGCAGGTGCCCATGGAGGCCAGGGGTGTTGGGTTCCCTTGAAGCTGGATCCTTGGAGAAGTTGTAAGCCCACCCAATATAGAAGTTGAGAACCAAATTCAGGTTCTCTGCAAGAGCAGTTACATGCTATTAACTGCTGAGCCATTGCTCCAGTGGCACATGTGGTCTTTCTTGAGCATTGCTTTTTTGTGTTTTTGATGAGACCAGGGCAGAGCCTCTATCTACACTTCCTATGTCTGATCACTGACCTAGAACTAGGCATGTCCTAGGCACGCACATTGTATCCATCATCTTGGATAATAGCTTAGTTACAAATATCTCTGCTTAGGGATGTGTCAAGAACAGGCCTTCATCAGTAGGGCTAAATATCTTTCATGAACCAGATATTCCGCATTTGATAGTCTTTTTTGAAAAGAATGTTTTTATTGATTCAAGAATTTCATACAATTGATTTTGAATGCATTCAGATCCCCTCCACTGGTCTCCACCCCTACCTAACTATTCCATCCCTGACTTGACTTCATGCCCTCTATTGTTATTTGTCTTTAAAATAGTGAAAGACCTGTTGAATCTAATCTGTGTTTCCCAAGTGCTCTTGGGTGTGTGACAATCCCTTAGAGTCTCGTCAACCTACCAGGTGGCACACCAATGGGGAAAACTGACTCCCCTTCTTCTAGTATCAATCAGTTGCCAGTGGATCCTCAGCTAGGATTGGGGCTTCTTGCCTGCTTCCCCTATTATGCTGGAACTCTGTATGTCTTGGGTTTGCAAAGTCCTGGTGCATGCTGCCATAGTGCTGTGGGTTCATATGTGTAGGTATCCCGTGGTGTTCAGACAACAGTTTCCTGGTATCCATCTACCACTTCCAGCTCTGACAATCTTCCCATCTCCTCTTCCCCAATGAACCCCGATCCCTGGATGGAGAAGGTGAAATGTAGGTGTCCTATTTATAGCTGAGCACTCTGCAGTCTCTTATTCTCAGCATATTGACCATTTGTGGGCATCTGTGTTAATTACCACCTGCTGCAAGAAGACAGCTTCTTTGGTGACAGTCTAGAGACACACCAATCTATGGGTATAACAATAAACCATTACAAGTTACTTTACTTCTATGTCTGCTTAGCAAAATGATAGTAGTAGGCTGTCCCCTATGGCCTGTGACCTGTCTAGGCATAGGTTCTTGGTTCTATAAAAAGCATCAGTCATGGACTCCCTTTTGTGAAACTGTCCTTAAATCCAATTAGAGTTATTGGTTACTTCCATTGTATCTGTACCACTATTGCACCAGTGAATTCTGCCTATTCAGTTGTTACTGTAACTCACAGTGTTCATAGCTGGGTGAGATTGATGATTACCTCTGCCAATAACATGCATGGCACTTTCTACACCAGTGAAAGCTAGCCAGCACAGATGTAGCTTCAAGATCAGTACCAACTTGATTCCTCCTGTTTTGTTCTGTGACTCAGGTATAGAGTGTCTTCAGGAGGAGTGTCTTACCATTCAGTTCTGCAATGGAAGTAGTCAGTATTTTCTAGGATCTATTGGATCTCTCTGGTCAGCAATTGTAAAAGAATGTGCCTATTCCTGACATTGGACTTTGCATTTGTTATCCTGTGGTATCTATCAGGGCCTTTGAATCCCTGTTGTACAGTAGCTACATTTAAATTCTTTTTATACTGTATATGTATATATTGAAAGAAGTGTCTACAGTAGGATCCATGTGAACCCTTCGGAGCCTGTGGTGTCAGCTGTCCCCTTTCTTACCCCTCTTCTGCCCTGCCCTCCACTTCCCCATTGGACTTGCCTTATCCCTTTCCCGTCTATATCACTGCGTTCTCTCTCCTCCCATGAACTGCCCTTTATAGTCTTTTATTCGTTTCTTGATCTCTAAGGATTTTACAGTTGAAATACATCTATCTAAAGACTGATAGTGTCCATTTACAAGAGAATCTGTGATGTTTGTCTCTCTGGGTCTGCGTTACCTCACTCAGGATGATTGTTTCCAGTTCCATCCATTTATCTGCAAGTTTCATAATTTTTTTCATTAACAGCTGAATAATATTCCATCATGTAAATACTTTCATTTGAGAGTCTTTGGTTGGATCCATAGCTATTTTGGAGGTGTATGCTGTTTATTGTCACCCATTAAAGAGATATTCCTTGTGCTTAATAATTTGAGAGGGATTGTGAAGCAAAAATAAATTAGAGTAAGGTAATGTTTTATTTTTCTGGATATCTTTTTCAAAACTGAAGAAAGGAAGACCATTTCCTAATAGTTTTCTTGGCAACATCCTTGGCCCCAAGCAGCTGGTGGCGGCTGGACTGGCTCACACAGTCATGCTGCTTTTCTCCATTGTCATTGTTTTCTTTTTTGAGTTTTATGTTGTTTTTAACTGATTTATATTAATTGTTCTACTTACAGAGCATAATTTGAGGTTTTGATATCTGTATAGATTGTGTAATAATCAAACAAGAAAATTTAGCATATCCAATATCTCAGACATAAAACATTCAAAATCTTCTGGTTATTTTAATAATAAATACCACATAGCATTGTTAAAATGTCAATGAACATGCCAAACAGGCCTGGCACGCCTTTAATCCCAGCACTCGGGAGGCAGAGGTAGGCGGATCTCTGTGAGTTCAAGGCCAGCCTGGTCTACATAGTGAGTTCTAGGACAGCTGGGGCTATAGGGAGACCCTGTCTCAAAAAGACTGAAAAAAAGTCAATGAACAAATGAACAGATAAAGAAAACACATTGCACATCTGTAATGAAATATAGTTCATGAAATGGAATACAAGTCACAGAACAAGGGTGAAATTTTGCATTTTAAAGCAAAATGGCTGAACATGGAAGAACACCAGTTAAGTGAGAAAAACTAGGCCCACAATCACTGCTGCTCAGGTGAGCTCCTCCATGAGCCTCAGGGAGCCTCAATTCACTGTCTAAATGTATCTGAAAAACTTTGCATGTACTTACATAGTACCAAGAAAGGGCCAGAGCCTTCATGTCATATCCCAAGGAGCTCAATGACCTCAGACTAAGATCATCACACATTTTCAATAACTGTAGATGGATGACAGCATCTAATTTAGACTGACCTTAACAAACAATACAAGTTATGTGCTCATTTACTTAATGTGAATATACGGAATTCTTCCAGTTGCCAATCCTATGTATAGGGAAACAGGGATAATTAAACTTATAGAAAGAACATTTTCAAAGTATTTTTTAAATACAGAAACAAAACAAAATTAGATCATGGTGATTCTCTTTTAAGTTTTCTGGCACTGATTTGATACTTTCTTCTTTAGAAAGTTGGTTATCAATTCTAGTATAGATTTTTAATTGAGTTACCATAATAGCTATAAATCATTTCACTGAACATTGCTTCTATTGTGGCAGATACAGTAGAAATGCATACATGTGACATGTCTTTCATAATGAGCTTTCATAGTAACCACTTTCGTAACTACAATATGAAGTATAATTAACAAATAATCTACTAGAACCCAGAATTATTTTATAATTATGTGATACTTTCCTGAGCATATACCATGAAGTTCTTTTAAGAATAAAACACAGTAATGACATTTAGCAGTCCATTCCATAACTGACAAAATCCCCCCAGTGGATGTGAGAGGCACCTCAGTGACAGGCACCTCAGTGACATTTCAAAATAAAGTCACTCATTCAGCTATCTTTAGAAAGAAGGTAAGAAGTCACCTTATATTAAACCCTAATTCCAAGTGCATGCATGATTCCTATGGTTCAGAGTCCAGAGGTAAAGCAGGTGGCCTCCCTATTGAAAAGCAAGTGCTTATTTAACACTAGAATTACATCTTTTAAAAAGCTGTATCTTAGTTTGCAGTTAATATTTGGCAGGTAAATTGATAAGCTTCTGATAGAAGCTTTGGGTTATGTTTCCCAAAAGAATATTTTCAACTAACAAAACATATTTTTAACAAATGTGGAACTCACATTAAATAATAATAAAAAGAAAACTTTGAGGGAAATTATGATTTTTCAAAATCTATGACAACAAAGAATTCCATTATAAATTTTCTCCCAAACATTACAGTGACATATCAGGCAGACAGCAAAATAAAACAGACTGCAGAGCTCTGATTTTCAGTGGCATAGAGAATTAGAAAGCAGGAATGATTTTGTAAGGTGCAGTGCTCTTCTTTCCTAGGATGCTGTAACGAATAACAACAAATTTGGTAGCTTCAAATAAGAGAAATTTATTTTTTCACGGTTCTTGCAGCTAGAAGACACAACTCAAGGTATTAGTGATCCTGGCACAGGCTCCAAGGGAAAATCTGATCCATCCTTAACTATTTTGGTGGCTGTCAACAATGCTCCTTGGCTTGTAGACACACCCTCTGAACATCTGTCTTCACATAGCCCTCTGGCTGTCTCAGTATTTCCACATCACCACTGTCTCTTGTCAAGTCACCCACCTTTGGAGTTAAGGACCACTCTAATCTTGGGTGACCTCGTCTTGATATCCTTACTTTAATTACAAATGTAAAGACCTTTATTTCAAACAAGGCTGTATTCTAAGGTTTCAGCTTGGAGTATCTTTTGGAGACAGAGTCAACCCATAACATAAAGTATCAATGCACATTTAACAGTTAAAGAGTCAGAGTGGTGGTATCAGATGAGGCTGGAACTCTAGAAAAACAGGTTTCAGACCAAGAATTGAGCTCTAGAGATAATGCAAGCCTCCCTCCTGAAGCCTCTCTCCTGCCCTTCAACTTGTAGTAAATTATCACTACTTAAGATAAACAGCAACTAATTTCTGCAAAGCAAAACACTTTACCAATGAGGATAACCCAGGAAATTATAGGAAAAAGCAAGTGTGTCACTTGTCACCTACAGAAGAGCTTTGTTCCACTCCACGTCCTTCAGCAAAGAAGGAGAAGCACAGCTGTGGCCTCGGGGACCAGTGAGAGGAAATAGAAGAGTTTCAAGAAAATATTAGACATGAAAAATGGGCACTATTTGGTAGGATCCCTTGTTTTTGACTATTCTATTAGCACAGTGAGATGAAAATCACCACCTTATCCTAATTTCACTCATCTCACTATCATTTTATGTCCCTTTTATCCCTAAGAACAGTGTTAAGTAATATTTTTGAGTTGTCATGAACTAAATTAATTCAGTTATAGGTGGTGCTTTAGGGCCCTATCTGGGTTACACTAATATAAGCATAACTTTTGATAACGGAGATTTGTTTGGAAACAGTGTCCATCACAATTTTAAAGTTTGGCAGCACTGATTAATTAATTGAACATTTAGAACTTACATTTTTTTAAAAACAGATAAAGGTCATGCACATGATATTCAAGATAACATATGATCAATCTGTCAGAATTTAATCATATTGGATCAGAAATAATATTGGAGGCTTGTAGGTCACATAGTCTTTCTTGTAACCACGGAACCGATCCTTTATAACTGGAAAGGCACCATGAACAGATCCTTTATAACTGGAAAGGCACCATGAACAGATCCTTTATAACTGGAAAGGCACCATGAACAGATCCTTTATAACTGGAAAGGCACCATGAACAGATCCTTTATAACTGGAAAGGCACCATGAACAACATGTGAACCAGTGTATTTGACTGTGTTTCAGCACTTGGGAAAACATGAAAAAAATATCTTTTCACCCCAGATAGGGAGCCAATGATTGACCAGAGCAGCAATTCCCCCAAGTCCAACTTGAAAACCAATTAGCATATTGAGGTTATTTACAGGAATGTGGATGAGCAGTTTATATAGAGAGAGTGACACAGGCAGGTGCATCACTGGAAAGCCTCACTGGAGCCCGGGTAACTTGAAGGGAGCTGGGTAGGTGTGGAGTCTCCTTTCCTAAGCGGTCCCATGTCCTCACTGATTACATAACTCTGGAGAGGGCCTACTGAATTTGGAAGTATCAAGAAATTCTCTGAGACTCGTGAATTGTTTACTTCCAAGTCTTACAAGGTTTGATTACCTCCTGAGTTCTTGGTTCTTTGCTGGTTTTCTTTTCTTTTCTTTTCTCTTCTTTTCTTTTCTTTGTTTGTTTTTGAGACAGGGTTTCTTTGTAGCCGCAGCTGGCTTGAAACTCGGTTGGCCTTGAACTCACGCACAGAAATCCACCTGCCTCTGCCTCCTGAGTTCTGGGATTAAAGGTGAGTGCCACCATGCCTGGTTATTTCCCAAATCTTAATAAGCCCCTCTCCAGGATGGAATGCTTCAGTCTGAGGTAGATTGCTGCATGACAGTCCTTTCTTTCCTCCAGATCATGCATCCTTCTTTTTTAACCTTTTTGATAATGTTCCTGGAGCCTTGGAGTAGATGATATAGATGTTTGATTATTTTCCTTCACCCGTGGCTGAGAATAGGGTCACTAGCACCAACAATCAGCCTTAGGTGCTTAGGCGCTTAGGCGCTTGACCAGTTATGGGTCTCTCTATTATACCTCCAATTGCAGGAAAAAAGGAGTTTCCTTCTGCAAACAACTGAGGTGATAGTGCCAGTGATATATGGTCATAAACACAAATGCTTAGAAAGCAACAGGCATATCACATCCATTTAACAAAACAACAACATTGATCTCCCAACTGGAACTTAAGACATCCTCAGCCATGGACATTTGCCCTGGCTTACAGTCCCAAATTTGATTTCCCCTTGTGGAACAGACCTTAAATCCTATTGGAAAGCAGTTGGTTGCACCTATAACAGTCATGTCACCACCGCACCTGTGGGCTCACTGTGCCTGCATCTTAGTATACATGATCCATAGCCAAGCAGGGCTGTGTTCTTCCCCAGGAGCTCCCTAGGTGCTTTCCAGTGCTATGTAGCAAACCAGCCAACAGGAATGCAGCTTCCAATTCAGTCTTTGCCTGAGCTATCTATGTCCCTGCTCAAGTGCCAACTGTGTTGTGTGACACTTCCTGAGAAGACATGAAAAAAATATTTTCTCACCCCAGATAGAGAACCTACGGCAGACCACCAAGAGCCAACTTGGTAAGCCAACACACTTCTGGGGTATTTCAGGAGTATAGGTGAGAGGCTATGTACAGGACAATGACAACTCGAAGGCAGCTATATCACCCCTAAGCCCACTCCACCTGGGTAATAAATTGCAACCCTGACCCTCCCAGAAAGACATGAAGGTAGCTTGACAGATCAGAGAGTCTCCTCTCTCCAGCAGTCTACACTACACACATAACCTTTGGGGACTAGCCTTATGAATTCCATGTTTCTGGAACTTCCTGAGACTTGTGACTTACTTATATCCTGAGCCTTGTAGCTTTTGCATATTTCCCAAGTCTTAATGCACCTCTCACCAGGATAGAGCTTGGAGGAAATTTCTGGAACTATAGTTCACTGACCTTGCTTTTGAGGCCATGGTTATAAGTATACTTATTTTGTATCTCACCAAATTCTGTCATATAGGAAGCTAAAAACAATGCAGTCAGTGGTACCTCTGGCCCCTCACTCAGCCTTGTAAACATTGGCATGACCATTCCCTCAGCTGACAGCTAACAACCTGTCAGTGATTGAACACGTTCTCTCCACTCCTACAATCATGACCTTTGCTCATGGAAGGCTCCATTACCAAGATGTTTGTCCAGCATTTTAGATGGTTTCTTGATTTTAGCTTTTCTTTCTTTTCTGTCTTTCATAAGCCATGAATAGAATCATCTCCATGAAGTATAGTTTGAAAGTGTCCAATAATTGAAGGTTCTGCCAGCCCTGAGAAGTGCTAGGGAAACACAAGTGGCACTATCCATAAAGGAAGGGAAAACAGAAAATAACACACCAATCATTTGTTATTCAAGACTCTCAGAAGCCCGACTGCAGTCAGATCCAGATCAGTCAAGCAAACTTGCTTCGGGCAGGAGAGCAAACTGTATAAGAAGGTATGTTCTTGAAGCACAGTGTTTGCTTTCAAATCTCAACTCAGTAAATAGTAGCTGCATGCTTTGTACATGTTATTTAAGCTCCGCATCCTAAATGGACATAGTAACCACGTTTACATTTTAGGATTGGCATGATGATGAAGTAAGTTTTTTCTTTCTAGACAAGAAACGGCACATCCACAAATGCCAGCATATTTACCATCAATGCCATCATCATCACATGTCATTTTCTAGCCCTACAAACAGTGCTAAATCGTCATTAAATTACTTTTATGAGGAGCGGTTATTCTTGGTGTTGTAGATGTAACATTGCAAAAATAGACCAATCCTTCAGACAAGAGTGGTGGCACACACCTTTAATCTTAGCATTCAGGAGGCAAAGGCAGGTGGCTTACTGTGAGACTGAGGCCAGTATAGTCTACTTAGTGAGTTCCAGGCCAGCTAGGGCTATAGGGAGACTCTATCTCAACAACAACAACCAAAAAAAAAAAAAAAAAAAAAACCACAAACAAAACAAACAAACAAAAACTCCCAAAACCCAGGATTGGAGAGATGACTGAGTGGTTAAGAACACTGGCTGCTCTTGCATAAGACTGAGGTTTGGTTCCCAACACCCACATGGCAGCTAACATCCCATTCTGATGCCCTGTTGATCATCGGTTTATTATATAACCAGATACTCACTGAGTGTCTCTGCTGTACCTGGCTTTCAAAATCTTGCATCTTTCACTTGGGTATGATCTCTCCACCTGAATTATGTGTCCCTTGGGGCCACTAATTGTGTCTTAATTATCCCCAGTCCCCACCCCATCCTCAGAGCTTACAAAAGAATTATTAAATAATGCCCTGTTGATCATCGGTTTATTATATAACCAGATACTCACTGAGTGTCTCTGCTGTACCTGGCTTTCAAAATCTTGCATCTTTCACTTGGGTATGATCTCTCCACCTGAATTATGTGTCCCTTGGGGCCACTAATTGTGTCTTAATTATCCCCAGTCCCCACCCCATCCTCAGAGCTTACAAAAGAATTATTAAATAGAGATTTATTTCATAAATATTAGATTAGTCAACAGACGAATGAAAGAATGAAATGAACACCTGCATTCATTATCTATAAATAGTTTTGCACTGATAGTGGAAAGAAGTTGAATGGTCTTGAAAATAAACATCCTGGTCAGAAAGCGGTTACATACTCTTCCATGAGGTTTCCAATGTGGGCCCTGAAATCGATTTTTCTTTCAAATGCAGAAGCTCATAGTTCACAGGCAGTGTGCAAGATGGAGAGGGGTGAAAATTCTATTAAATATCAGTATTCCAAAGGAAAATATTAAGTAGAACATTAGGACTTGCTACAATATGTGCAGAAATAGAAGCTTTAGCTAACAGACTTTTGTCAGTTTTACCTTCTACTTAAGAAAAAAAGTGAAAAATAAAAAATGAAGCATTTGTAACGATAAAAACAGCATGGAGAGCACATCTAAAAAGGCTTCTGAAGGCTAAGTTTTTCGTTCTACTTGACGAGACACTGAGAAGCTACAAAAACATAATTTAAAAATATCCTATGTAGTGACATTTTCTGGTATGTAGGAAAAAACGACAATCAACAGCACTCTTAAGTACGTAATTAGGTGAAATAAGCAATTAGGTGAAAGACAATGACGTTTACTCAGGGTAAAAGCCAAATGTAAGCACTGGGGAAAGTAAGGGAGAAGGGGGATCTGGGGATTTTCACTTGTGTAGCTGGAGGAAGACTACGAACACTGTAGATGCTTTATTAAATCCTGGAGTGCATCGCTCAGTCTGGAAGATGTCTCTATAAACAGTCATAGAGACCCACGCTGCCCTGTTTTCTGTTGCTCATGGGATGTCTTATCGGCAAGTAAATGGTTTCATAGAGAAATGACTCCATGACCTTTGGGCTGACCTCACATGCAAATCACTGGCCAGATGCAAATAAGAACTGTAATGCAATCAAGAATTTCAGAACAAAATGTTCCTCTTCTTGAACAGAAAAAGAGGCGCTAACGTTCCACATCTTAAGAACCAGTAGAGTCTCTGCTGAGGCTCAGGGAAGAAGATGAACATTTACACTGAAATAGTCCTTGGAATAAAATTTCCATTCTAGAGTATCACCCTAAATTTCTATGGTTGAAACATAAACCTTGGTTCCTGTTTTTCCTTAGGTAAACAAGGTATGGGCATGCAGGTGGGTGCAGAACGATGGGTTTTAGCTACAGCCTACTGACTACACATTTGTACATGGCTTGGAACATGCTTTAATATTCAACCATGGATTTTGTCGGCTTTAGGAAATCCTTTACAGGATAGGCACAATGCTTCTGGTAGGACATGTGACTGATGTGTTCTAATGGTAAGAGGGTCTGCAACAAGCACAACTTTACCTTTGCTGGATCCTGTTTTACCTGGAGGACCAAGTACATATTATGCATGATGGCCAGATTCCTGCTCCCACCTCAAAAAAAGACAAAGAAGTTGACTAAAATGAAGTCCGTCTCATCCAGAGATAAACCTTATACGAAGTATTGATATAATTCGGTTATTTATATTCCATAGGCCTCAGGAATAAAGACAGCATCTGTAGATATATCTTCCTAAACGGAATATTGAAAATCTTTTCTTTTTTAGTTATTATGTTTATTTTATGTGTATAAGAATATCGCCTGCATATGTGTAAGTGCACCTGTGTTGTACAATAACCACTGAAGTCAGAAGGTGACAGGTCCCCTGGAACTGGAGGTATGGACGGTTGTTAACCACCATGTGGATACTGGGAATCTAACCTGGGTCCTCTGCAAGAACAGTCAGTGCTCTTAAGTGCTGAGTCATCTCTCCAGCCCCGAAAATATTTTTTTATAAAACTCTCTCAATACTGTGATTTTCAGTTTTGTTAGATGCCACAGAAAAATGGTGCCAGGTTAGCCTATCTAACCATGTGTTCACTGACACATAGTCTTTGGAATTTAAGTATCAATGTTTTCTCTCAACTCCACATATATGTCCTCCCTCCCTCCCTTCCTTCCTTCCTTCCTTCCTTCCTTCCTTCCTTCCTTCCTTCCTTCCTTCCTTTCTTCTTCCTTCCTTCCTTTCTCATTCTCTTTCTCTCTCTCCCTTTCTTTCTTTCTTTCTTTCTTTCTTTCTTTCTTTCTTTCTTTCTTTCTTTCTTTCTTTCTTTCTTTTCTTTCGAGACAGGGTCTCCTTAACTGATTTGGAATTCACTGTGTAGATCAGGCTGACCTCACACTCACAGAGATGTGCTGGCCTCTGCCTCCTGAGTGCCAGTATCAAAGGCATGGCCACCACGCCTGGCTGCATTTCTGTTCTATTTCTGACTCATTGATAATATATTATATGAGTTTATGTTTTGGAGATCAGATTAAAGTTCCAGAGGACCAGCAAGTTTTAAAATCATGTCAATACAAAGAATATTGCATGTACACACACACGCACACACATACACACACACGTGTGCACACACAGAGAAAAAGGATGGATTTAATGACCGCTATATAAAATGAACCACAGGTTTAATTGCCTTGTGACTGTCTTCTTTTCAAGTCACCGGGTCACTGGTATTAATATATTTCAGTTCTTGTAAGATATGCATATATTTTAAATATTTTATTTATTATTTTTATTTTATGTGTATGCATGTATTGCCTGCATGTAGGTAAGTGCACCCATGTCATGCAATGCTGGTGGAGGACAGAAGAGGTTGTCAGATCCCCTGGAACTGGAGTGATAAACAGTTGTTAGCTGTCGTGTGGGTGCTGGGATTCAAACCCAGGTCTTCAAGAACAGTCAGTGTTCTTAACCACTGAGCCATCTCTCCAGCCCAAAGATATATATTTTTAAATGGGCATAGTGGCTCATATAGGAAAATAAATGGGAGATAGCTATCTAAAAAGATCAATTTAACTAAATTGTGATGTTATATGTGAGAAAATGCAATGTTCCAGCTTCTCCAGCAAGAAGGGGCTGTGTCTCCATTCTCTTCTCAGCACAATAGAGAAAGAGGCATTTTGGGCTTTGGTGGCTGCTAATTGAAAATTCTCCTTGTGAGAAGGCACACACAGGTGAATTCTGCTCCTGCTTGATGTAGAAAACTCATACTGTGCATCTGGAGTCCAAAGCGGGTGTGTTATGAGATAATTATGGACTAGCCAGGAAGAGACTGGAAGAGACTGCAGGTTTAGAGAAAGATTGTCACCGGCTGAGGAGCCGGAGCTATCGCTGTGTATAACAGGCAGATTGGGGCTTTTTCTTCCACACAGGGGGTTTTCTACAAGGATCTTTGGACAGAATACCTTGGTCAGAAAAAGATAATAAAGAGGCCAGAACATGCACCATCTGGTCTAACAGGAGGGAAGATGGAAGACATCAACAGGGGGTTAGAATTGTTATGGAAGGCCAGACGGAGTAGCACTGATTAAGATTATTTTGTTGATTAGGTGATACTGTGTGATTTATGCCACAGACAAGAAAAACCAAATAACATTTTCATGTGTGACTGATAGAGAGTATGTTAAAGAGCTACGTTTTTACTGACTCCGAAACCTTCAGAAAAATATGCCTGTTGAGCAGAAAGAGACAAATTAAGGACAGTGCCCAAGAACACTGCAGCTGTGGAAAGATGTGGTGGTCCAATGGCTCTCCTCAGCCATGGGGGCAGGAGATCACAGGGTTGGCAGGGAGAGAGGAGATTTCATTTTAGAAGCTCAAACATTGCTGATCTTAGGGATATTCTGAAAGACACAAAATGAAAACCAGGTCCATCAGGCTAAGAGGGCTAAGAGGCTAAACTTGATGGACCCGCATCATTGAAGGCCATTGGGGCTAGATGGCTTACTCTGGTTAAAAGTCCCATCTGAGATGTTGGCTCAAATGTTACCACTGGAGATGGTCAAATTTCTTCAAATAACTAGAAGCATATTTTCTTTCTTTCTCTTTTTTTCTTTTTTCTTCTTCTTTTGTTTGGTGTATGTGTGAATGTGTGTGGTGTCTATGTGTGTGTCATAAGTGCATATGCATGTGTTCATGCAAAGGTCAGAAGAGACAACCAGGTGTCCCTCTCACACGCTGCCTTACTTCCTTGAGACAGGGTTTCTTACTATACTTGGAGCTAGACTAGAGGCCAGCAAGACCCAGGGAGTCTCCGGCCCACCCCACAACACACATACACAGCACAGGTTACAAGTTCATGTGTCCCAACACCCAGCTTTTTGTATGGATGTTGGGATTCAAACTCAGGTCTTCATGTTTGCACAGCAAGTGCTCTTATCCACTGAGATATTTCCCCAGCTTCAGAGAAATGTTTCTCCAACTAGTTTTTTTTGCTGAGCATGGCGGCTCATGCCTATAACCCTAGCTTTCAGGAGGGAGGCAGAAGCAAACAGATGTCTGTGAGTTCAAGACCAGCCTAGCCTACATGGCAAATTCCTAGACAGCCACAATTACGTAGTGAGAAACTATCTCAGAATAATAAACGATGGAATAATAATGAGGGTGGTCATGGTGGTGATGATGGAGATGATGATTTCTTCTTTTTGAAAGCAGTGCTGAGCATTTATTTAACCCAGGGCCTTACACACACCAGGCAAGAGCTCTGACACTGAGCTATATCCCCAGTCCTAAAATTAATCTCTTGGAGTTTCCACAGTTCTCCTGGTCTTCTCTTCCCTTCCTCTCTCACCTCTCTCTTCCTTTCTTTTGTTCCAATATTTTCCCATCTTTCCCAATAGAAGTCTTCTTCATACTTGCTAAAGGGTGATAATGTTCACTTTCAGTCCTCACAATGAACCGACCTTACTGATCATCATACCCATGTAGAATGTTCTTGTGTTCACAGAGCACTTCAACATGACCACTTCTCCAACATCAGAACTACATTTGGGGGTTCCTTATCACATCCCAGAACTGGGAAAAGTATTGTATGTACATTTTACTTTGATCTCTAAGTATATATACGAAGAAGGAACTATCATTATGTTCACTGAATAAATATTTATGCAGCTGGTGTGAGGGCTCAGCAGGTAAAGCTGCTGTGGCCATATCTAATGATCCAAATTCGATCCTAGTGATCCATACGATGGAAAGAGAGCACTGCCTCACTCGAGTTCTCTTCTGACCCCCACCACACAGGCATCACACACACACACACACACACACACACACACACACACAAATAAATGTAATGAAATTTCAAAAACGAACTACTCATTTATGGAGACTGAAGCTTTCCCAAGGATCGTTGGTCACATTAGTCCGCACACAGACTCCTCCGACTCCTATGCCTTCAGCCTTCACCAACTCCACACTGTGTAAGTGATTATCTCAGATGCATTCTCTCAACTGTGAAAATGAAAAAATGAAAGGGCAGACAGAGTAATGCTTTCTATTAAGTGTGGAGTTAGATTTGAACTCCAAACTTTGGTCTTCCAGGCTAGCTCCTTCCAATCATACACTGCTACTAAGTTTCCCAACAACGAATAAACACATACTCTAAGAAGGAAGACCACAGCACAGCTGTTTCTTATGAGAAACAAATTTTTTAGTAGTGCCAACCTGTAATTTCTCCATTTACAAGAGGATTGTCACATGGAAATATTTGTAAGGTGTTAACAAGTCATTAGAAGGTACTTGAAACATGGATTTCTTGGTGGCTATAAACGTCAATTGCTTCGTAGACTAAGTACCGTTTTTTTCTTTGAAAGCTGGAGATGAAGTGGGAGCAACTGTCCCATTGGGTAGGTTGTAGCTTCAGCCTACTGAAGAACATGACGGATGTTCCTTTTCTGTAAAAGGTTAAGCACCGAGGCATCTGTGAGAGGTGCTTCAGGTAGATCCATTTGCTTCCTCATTCCATCCCAAACGGTAGCAAGAGGAGAGCATGAGTATCAAAAGCGTTACCTTGGCAATTCGTAAAGTTGCACTGAATAGAATTATCACCTTGAAATTACAGGGTAAAACTCCCTTTACAAAAACAGATTAGAGACAAATTAGACTGTGGGCCAGGTCACTCTGATTGTTAATTAGTGATAATGGAAATACAATTAGCATAATGAGTTCCAATTACTGTATATGAAGAAATATGAGCATACTTCTTTCATAAATCTTCGTGCCAGAAAAAATAAAATGCACCTGGTTCGACAAAGCCTGTCCTTTTCTTCTGCAGAAACCATCCTGGTAAACATCCTCATGTGAAGCTTAATCCTTCCTCTGATGGGTTTTGACTTAAAAAAAAATGGAACAGAATGGATTTACCCTGTCTGATAGCTGAGCAGTTTTGAATTAGCTCAGCTTCTGTTTTAAGCTTCGTAGAAAATCTAACCATCTGTTTCTCCAGTTGTGGGTTAAAAACATGGGAGAGAATCACAGACCATTGCATCAAGTGCACTTATTGTCTCTGAAATGTCAGCAAGCCCCCCTTTCTGACTTTGATAGGTTCTGAAATTGCAAAGTCAATTACAGTCACATAGTTACACAAATCTGAGCAGCTTTTCCAAAACTGTGCAAAATGAGTGAATGAGAAGCAGCAGTAGGGTGCCTGTGGGGGTCGACACCCTTCTTAAAGTAGTTGCTTCTCATATCTGCGTACTGCTTTTCACCTGAGCTTTCCACTCTCACCTCTTCGTTGTGGCCGCTGTTGGATCGTGTCCTTCTTGGGAGGTTTATCAAGCTGAGAGCAGCATCACGGCTACTGCCTTTTCTCTTCAAGTCTCCCTCGCTGCTTTCCCTGCTCTGGATGCTCAACTGTTGACAGACTGCATTCCAAGGCTGGTTACAACTCAGGCCATTTGGCCAATGAATGGTAATGAATGTGGACTGCTGGCTCACACAGGTGACATTCTCTCTCACACCGGGGGAATGTGCGATCTCCCTTGTTGTGCCCTGTAAATCTGATAGATGCTATTAACCTTTTCAGTAAATCCCCATGGATCACTGCAGTGGAGAATCTCAGTAGTAATTGTGAAGACAAAAACGCCCCAGAATGCCCGTGTTCCCTGTAAGGAGCTCTGAAGCAGGCAGGTTGGCCACTCCAGTGCCTTTTCCCCAACTGCTCCCCTGATTCGCTCTCAGCTGTCAGCTTGCACCCAGGCTCGGTGTTCCTGAGTGTGGCCAACACACATAAGCAGCAGATCTTGCCAAGGCTTTAGAACAACGCAACTCTCCTTTTCTGAACATAGCTTGCTCTAGAGCAGACCAGCATAAACTACAGATGGTCTACTGACACAGTTGAGCTATGGAGGAGACTCCTCACGCTAACCTTTCTGATTCAGAGCACAGCTGGGCTGTAATGGTGGTTGTCATATTTTAACCCAGTCAGGTCCCCTCAGTCTGTCTGGAAGCATTTGTAAACTGGATTAATCAATAAAAGAAATGCTTGTCAGGCATCATTCTCTTTCAGCATTTTGAGCAGCTTTCCTTAAAAATGGCTTTCACATTACCGCTATTATCTCTCCTCAAAACACACACACACACACACACACACACACACACACACACACACACGGATATACACATGCACACACACATATGTGTGTGAACACACTGGAACAAAATCCAATGATCATTCATTTCCTGCCAGCCTATATTTACTATAGGATGCATAGTGGGGCTTCCAAAGAGAAGCTTCTCTCCCTGGTATTTTTGTTATTAATGTATGTATTAGATCTACACTTCTTTATAAATTTAAACTTGGAAAAACAATTCTTTGAAAGGCACAGGGGGTATTCTGGGTAGAAGATGGACATGTAGGGCATGGATAAGTGGTGCACCAACAGGCGTAATGATGTGCCTTTGATAAATACTGATTATAATGGATACTTGATCAATACTTATTGATAGGTCTTAGGCAAATCACTGAATCTCTGTGGGCTTTGACTTACAGCACAGTTGAGGCATCCCAAATCCAAATATGCAAAACCCCAAAAGCTCCAGATTTGAAGTGTTTGAGTTTTTGAGTAATGACATGACAGGATGTCATGAATATAAAATTCCACATCATGAAATATGCTTTCATACAAGGTTTAGACTATGAAGATAAAGCATATATGAAACATGAACAAGTTTTATATTTAGACTTAGATAATACCCCCAAGACCTCTATTATATATTTATATTTATATACACATATGTATGTATATGCACATATATATGCATATGCAAGTATTTCCAAATCTGTAAAAGTTCCAAAGTCCCAAACACTTCTGTTCCCAAGCATTTCAAATAAGGGATAATCAATCTAAATACATGATTTTTACCTAATGTTTCTAAGTTTTCTTTTTCATTCTTATTTTTTTATAATTGTAAGGGAAAACCCCACCCAAATTAGTAGATGTAAGAAAACAAACATTTGAAGACTTGTAAATCTATAGTCACTTATTTTTAGCTACCTTAGTCACTTAAATTTAGATTTAAGAATACCATATAGAATAAAGCTTTATGGCTCCATAAAAAAATTTATTTATTTATTTATTATTTTATTTTATTTTTTGGTCTTTTTGAGACAGGGTCTCCCTGTAGCCCCGGCTGGCCTGGATTCACTATGGAGACCAGGCTGGACTTGAACTCACAGAGATCCGCCTGCCTCTGCCTCCCGAGTGCTGGGATTAAAGTCATGAGCCACCACGCCCGGCTATTTTATTATTTTTAATTGCGTATATGTATGTGTATGAGTGGTTTTGTGTACATGAGTGTATGTGCCCTTTGATACCAGAGGCATCAGATCCCTTGTAGCAGGAGTTATTGTTGATTATAAGTCACCTGAACTGAGTGCTGGGAACTGAACTCAGTCCTCTAGAAGAGCAGCACTCATTCTTTAGCCACCACGCCCGGCTATTTTATTATTTTTAATTGCGTATATGTATGTGTATGAGTGGTTTTGTGTACATGAGTGTATGTGCCCTTTGATACCAGAGGCATCAGATCCCTTGTAGCAGGAGTTATTGTTGATTATAAGTCACCTGAACTGAGTGCTGGGAACTGAACTCAGTCCTCTAGAAGAGCAGCACTCATTCTTTACTACTGAGTCATCCTTCTAGCCCTCGAAGTTTGGTAATTCTTAATGTCTCTATCATATGTGTAGTCCACACAGAAGAAATAGGAATTTAAATAGAAAGCGGAACCACCTATGTTATCAATCTTTAAGTAGTTTTATAGAAATTCCTACCTGGTGATTTCTATAACTCCTTGATGTTGCCAGTGGTGAGGAAGGCTGGGAAATGAAGTGTTTGGCTATGTGCATAACAAACACAGTTCTAGCAATAAGAAAAGAGTAATGAATTCTGGGTAGGCAACTGGCAGTAGCCCAGCCTGCCATTCTACACAGCAAGTTCCAGGTGAGTCAGGGTTACAGAATGAGAGAGTATTAACAAATAAACCTACAAATAAACAAAAGCAAAAAAAGTTGTTTATAGGTGAGATTAAAAGCTAAAACACTTTTTTTTAACAAAGTTAACAATTTAAGTAAAAACAAGTAAGTTCAAATAATCTACTTAGTATTTCAAATAATCTATATTTATTAAAACCAGTGAACTCCCTGTCTAAAAATCAACAACAGCAAACAAACAAAGCATACCCCAAAAACCCTCCAAAAACCAAAAACCAAGCTAGGCCAGCAAGCACTCAGGAGGCAGAAGCAGGTGGATCTCTGTGAGATGGAGGTCAGCCTGGTCTACATAGTGAGTTCCAGACTAGCTGGGACTACAGGGAGACCCTGTCTAAAAACAAACAAACAAAAACAAACAAATCAAAACAACAACAAAAACATAAACCAATGAAATAGATATTATTACAAGTAATTTTATCGAATTGAGAACGCAGAAGTGTTGGTTTGCTGTTTTCCTATAAGCTTTGTGTTTTTAGTACACGAAGTTTCTGGTTGTCTATGCATGCAATTTTAAAAAGATTTTAAAAATGATCTGTGCACTTCTGTCATGCAGTGGGAAGTTTTCTGCCAGAATTCAAATTTTCCTTTACTGTTTTGCTCTACTTTTTATTGTACGGGGTTCTGTAAGGACATTGCCACACAAAGACATAATGTCCTGTCCTCCAGTTTCTGGGTCTTCCTCTGGTGAGTCCCCCTTGCTCCCCAGACAGTTCTGCTTTTACTTTCTTGTCATATATACACACATGGTTTGCTGCATCTATATATAATCTTGCAAGCACAAGTGATAGAAAAGATGTAATATTTGTCTTTTTGAGACCAACTTAATTTACTTACTGCAATTATCTTCAGTTACGTGCATTTTCCTACAAATGACATGCCCTTAATCTTCTTTGTGGCTAAAAAAATTCCATTGTGCATATAAGCCATATTTTCTTTACCCATTCCTCTGTTGTGAGGCATCTGGTTGTGTGGGTTCTATAACTTGGGTTTAGTGATCCAGAGCTGTAATAAACATTAATGTGTAAGTACTTCTGTGACTGGTTAACATTTCAATAAATACTCAGTAGTAGCAGAGCTGTGACATGTGGCAGATTTATTTTCTTAGGTTTTTAGAGGGTCCTCCATACTGATTTCTATAGCTGAAGAATACTAATTTTTAACCCCCCAAATATGGCCAAAGTCACATTTTCCTCAGAAATCCTGTCTTAAAATGTGAGCAGACCATTTAGATAACAGCATGCCAGGCTACAGATTCTAAATTAACCGCACTTCTCAGTGATTCACTTTTTAAGGGTTTCTACCATTTTTTTTCTCCATTTGTCATTAATGAGACAAAAGCACAGGGAACAGTGAATGTGACCGTCTTTACTCAGTGAACTTGCTTTATGGAAGATAGACTTTGAAACTCAAGGATTTTGTCTCATTCATGAAACGAGATGGCTTGAGTATATTCAAGCATCGTTTTTCATTCTTGCCTATAGCACCCTCTAAATTAGTTTCTCTTAGCTCTAGAGAAACAAAACACAAAACGTTTTTTTTTGTCACGCAATGAGAAATCTCATTCAGTATTCATAAGCCTTTGAATGAGCTAATGCAGAATATCTTTCAAAGATTTGGGTTGTGGACGACACAGTCTAGGCCTGACTAACGTCCTCCAAATGAAAGTGATGGAAGCACTCGGACAGTTCCTAGAGTCACATCAAGAATAAGGAATCAGGCTCCTCAGCACTGACAGGGTGAGGACTGCAGGTGACACAAGCCACCGTGGAGTGGGGCCATCGTTGCCATCATTGATCTCCAGCTGTTTTATCTACATTTGACAGTCTCTGTTCAAAGGTAAGAGTCATGTTCGCTTACTTTTTGGCCAAAAGATGACTGCCTGGCAGCGCTCTTTGATTAATACAGCCCTGGTATTGTGCAAATGGAGGTGAGGGAAATTTCCCAAAGAGTATTGCCATAGTCGGAAATAGGATGTTGTGATCGCCTTTAAAAAGCAACTAACTACTATAACTATATTTCTTAGATTTGAGCGAATAAGAATTTGCTGGGCTTCTTATTAAATTTCACATTATTCACATATATAAATATTTCACTAATATTATAAATATTAGTTCTAAGCCATGGCCTGAGACCCTACAGTCCTGGCAAGTGTCCAGTGTATATGTCCTGTGGTACAAAATTTGAGCAGCAAGACTTTATAACAGTGAATATTTATATACAGGGCAGAACTTAAGTCTCAAATACAATGTCATATGTCTGCAATAACTCCACAAGCACCACACCTTCCCTGTAAAGTTCCCTCGCATTTATTCCCTTCATTTCTAGCTCTCCTTCAAAGGAATTCTATGCTGATTTCTAATCACATTTCTCTCTCCTTTGACTAGTTTTGTCTATATGTGAACTCCATATGGATAGAATTATATAGTGCGAGTTCTTTTGTCTTTGGATTCATTCAACATAATATTTATGATATCCATCCATGTACGTAACAACTGTGGCTCATTCCTTTATTTTTAATAGTATTCTGCTGTATGAATATGTCACAATATTCATTAATCATCCCTCTGATGGACATATAGGTGGCATCCAGTATTTTACCAGAGTGTGTAAAGCTACTTATGAACATTCTTGGACAAGTATTTTTACAAACCATGTACTTCATTTTTTTAAGCTATGAACCTTGAAATGAAACAGTTGGGTCATACGGTATATGCATAATATTTTACAAGGGGGGCACTCCCCAAAGCAACTGTGCCATTCTACAATCCCACCACTACCAAGAGAATTCTGATTTGAATCTGGTCTTGATAGTCTTTCTAATGATAACTCATTGTGGTTTTAATTTGCTTTTCCTTGATGACAATCCATGTTGAACATCTCTGCACAAACATATTCCCTTTTAATGTTTTGCCTTAATCTCATTTCCACCTATAAATATAGTCTGCCTTTGAATTTGAAATATATTTTTATCAACTAGCTACAAGATAGAATTTCAGCTTGGATCCTATTTGCTTTTGTAGATTATTCTGTTTTCTGTAATCATTCCTAGTTCAGAATTTCAGCTCCAAGTCTCTGCATATGGGCTGGTGAATATGGTGACTATATTTTCTCATTAAAAATAATGTCCAGTTCTTTTTCTGGTGGTATTTAAATTTGCCATCCCAGGTTCTTGTGCTCAAATCTATTGATAGTGTCCCACGTGTGTTCTCTGACACTTGGGTGTAATTGTGGTGAATCTGAATTCCCATCCTAAGGTCACTTATTAACTATTGATGGATTCCCCTTTTCGCCACTTAATGCTAAAGTATTCATACTAACCAAGATAGATGGGAACAGCTGAAGAGTTTTTCAATGCCGTTGCTGTATCGGCTGTCTTTAGCTTCCCTCATGTGAGAAACCGAAGCACTTTTGTAGAGATCATTTATTCTACGTAAATGGGAGAAGGGGGAGAAAAGAAAAGAAAAGAAACAAACAAATGAAAAGTAAAGAAATAAAAGCTCCGCTATCCGTTCTCAAAACCCCTAGTTTTCAAAGATTTCCACTTTTTCTGGGGTATCGTTTTCTTGCCATTAGAGATGAGAAAAATGGCATCTTTGACAACAACCTTGGCTGACCCACTTCAGTGCCAAATGAGATCTGGAAGTGAGAGAGATGACTGGGATTTCAACATCCAGGGCAAGTCACCCTGACAAACAGCGGCACCATTTTTGGATTTCCTATGAGGCAGAAACACGCCCTCTGAGGTTTATAGACACATCTATAATGAATGGGAGGATAGAGTTTAAACGGCTGTGGAGCCCTCTGTGCTGAGCCGCAGAGGTCTTCTGTGATTTAGAGATGTGACATTTACTGTGTGCAGACCGATTATTCAGAGTGACTGTTTGTGTATAGACAATATTTTAAAATGGCTTGCTGTAGATGAAAAATTCTTATTAAGTCAGAAAAACAGTTTAAGTAGGTAACACTCTCTCAGCTTAGTATGCTGTAAGTCTTACTGCCTTGCCACATGGAAAGTGCTTGGGGTGGGAGGTGGTGATGCCGCATGGGCGCAGCCTAGAATGCTAGCTCCAGAACGTGGAGCTCTGGCTAGGACCAAGAAACCAGGACTAAGGTTGTGCCTTTGTCCTTCCACCTCATCCTTCAGTGCAATTTTCTGTTGCTGCTGATGCAAGACATGATTTATCCAACAGTGTACAGAAGGAAAAACCCTAGGGTGGGGTGGGGGAACCTAGAACTTTGAGACATACTAACTCAGTCTCAGTTTTCCTAGTTGGTAAAATTTAAAGATTGGATGCAGTGATTTCTCAAACTCACAGAAGATGTCACTGTCTTGTGTTGTCCACTCTTAGGAACAAAAGCCCATCAAGCTCTCAGTAACGTCTAACACTTCAGAGTCCACCCTTATTATTCTAGAAGGTGGCTTTCTTCATTAGGACATATGGTAGCCCTGGGAAGGCAGATTCCTTCTCTGTTATTGTGCCCATTTCTCAAAGAAAACCAAAGCTCAGAGGTTCAAGTCCATATCCAAGACTACATGGTTGGGAGGAATGACAAGCTCATTTTGTCTTAGTTTAAGACTGTATGCCAACATGTTGCTTATAGCTCGGTAAACAGCATATCATGCGTATTCGGGATCATCATTTCAAAACACAAGTGACATTTTTTTTTGATAAATCCATTGCAGAAGATAAGCACTGCAATTAGAGATGTGGAATGGTGTAAAGTACGAGGCAGAACTGGTTCCTGTTCTCAGCAGGCCTGCCATCTTCCAGGACAGACAAGCAGATGAAGCTCAGACTTAATTTTCTCCTCTTCCAGGAAGCTTGTTCTGCTGTAACCTCCAGAAATTCTTCCTTCTGGGCCGATTTATCTCCATTGTAGACTGCTACAAGAAAACATGTTCTTTCTCCTCCCTTCGGCTTCAGCAGAAACTGCATTTCCTTTTATGTATGTGTAGAATATCTTATTTCCTCTGTTTGCTTAGTACATACTGGGTGAACAAGACTTGTGAATCCTGTTAGTAGTTACACACACCCATTAGCAGTGAGAAAGTAATAATGTGGTTAATAATCAACAATAGCATCTACCCCCACCTTGGATGAGGACAACGCAAAGATAGATCGTTAGACTGCTCTGGTCTGGCTGCAGTATCAGCCTGATTAGAAAAGAAGATGTCACAACCTCTTTTACCTAGCAAGCCTGCTATTTGGTGTCTCTCCATCATTATCTCTTCAGCATTGTAGTACTTAAAATCATAAGATAAACATTATGTTGTTTCTCTATGTTGTAACTAGAATGTTAGTAACTAGAAGAGAGTTATGTTTGCTTATTTAGAATTGCAAATTCATATCAAGAAAAAAATGTACACTGTGGGTGCTCAGTAGGTCCCCAGGTTCAGTTCGGCTTTCATATGAATTCACTAAATGTTGCTATCAGTCAGGCATTCTATCCTGTACATTCAAATGCTTTTAAGCAATACTACTTGACTATTAAAGGTTTTTGGAATTGTTAATTATTAAAGAAAGAGTAACCTTGGGGATGCCACCATGTATGTAGAAGGTCATTGTTTTGGTGAAAAATATAAATGATATAATTTATATTGGACAAATTCTTTGTTTCTCCCCTTACAATGCACTAATAAAACCTGTAGTAAGGGGTGAGTCCTTTGGAATGGTAGGAATTTCTCTGATATTGGTAAAATTGAGTGAGATATTGTCAAAATTAGCACCTGTACAAAATGTTAACTGACTAGTAAGAAAGACAAAGCAGAAAGCACTGTCAACAGCATCAGATAGCCAGGCTGCTCTGCTCCTGCTCAGCAATTCCACAACTTTGAACAAGGTGTTCTGTCACTAAGAACCTTAGTTTCTTCATATGGAAAATGAGTGTAATAATAGGATTTCCATCAGGGGATTGTTAGGAAGATTAACAGAAATACACCTGTTATTTACTTAGAGAAAAGAATTAAGTAGGTGTGAGACCTTACTATTACTATGTGGATTTAGAAAGCAGAGCGCACACATCAAATGCAAATAGCAATTAGACTACAATGCTCTGCATTTTATTTTCCACTGCCACTGTGGCTTATTGTACTTGCTAATTTAGCTGTAACAATGTTCAAAACATGTTTGTTCTTCTAAAAGTTAACAATAGATAGACAAGTTTATTTGTTGACTTTGATCTGCTTGGATCATTATAATAAGCTGCCCATGTGTAGAAAATACTATGCATTTCTACAGCTGATTAAAAATATAATTTTCTGGAGTCATGGTAAATCTCTTTCCCACAGGCACCTTTTAATAAAAAACATAAATTATAAACCTACCCTTATGCAAACAATATTGGCACAACAAGATGATTAAAATGCAGACAGGGAAGATAGAAATTACTTATAAAAGTGCTCATGATATTGTTTGATATGTACGGAAACAAGTGGTCAGAGTTTAGGGAGCATTTTTACTTTCGGTGTCCTTATTTGAAATCTTACGAAAATCAAGTTTCTAATTTCTGAAAGTAGAATTCAGTAGAAACTTCCAGAGCACGTTAAATCACCTACTGTAAGTATTTTGAAAACTTTGGATCCCTTTATACCTTCTTCCTTTCTTTCCTCCTCCATCCTACCTCCCCTTGGTCTTTCTGTCCCCGTTTCTTCATTTTCTTCTATTTTTCCAAACAATTGAGCTCTCTCTTGCTGCCAGGAATGGCTTGAGCTAAAGGACTCGTTCTAACAGCC
Organism: Nannospalax galili; assembly: GCF_000622305.1. Classification (NCBI taxonomy): domain Eukaryota; kingdom Metazoa; phylum Chordata; class Mammalia; order Rodentia; family Spalacidae; genus Nannospalax; species Nannospalax galili. Next base: position 1,097,064 of record NW_008339223.1, read on the forward strand.
AGCAGGACCACTTCGCCACACAGGCCATCTGAACACTATGGATGCTCTGAGGCCTCTGACTACCCTGGCTCCTGTGGGTTCATGAAGCCCTAGCGGTTCTGCAATTCCAGCCTGGAAGACATTTCCACCGAGGCCAGAGGGGGCGCACGGACCCTCTCGGAGGGAACACTGTGACAGGTGGCAAGGCCATGGGTGGTCCCAAACACAAACCTTAAGAACTGTGATGGTCCAAAACAAGCGGCTGTTATCCAGGAAGCAAATGCCCGTGGTGGGTCCAAACACCCGCTGGCCTTGCGCAACTACCAGCAGACACTTTCCTTCCCCAGTCTCCTGGTGTTGGGGCATCAGGACCAATAACGGCTTCTTTTCAGTGGTCCTTCCTTGCCTACTCTCGGTAGTTCTGAAAACACGGAGCGAGAAGCAGTTTAGAGGAGAGGAGAGCGCGTGCGGGGAAGGGCAAGGTGGCCTGGGAGCCGAACCAGCGCGGGCTCAGGCCGAGCGCGGACACCTGTTTCCAGATGCAGGGCACCAAGTGGTGACTTGAAGGCCCAGACCTCGTGGGCTCCTTTCAAAGCAGACAATCCCTGATTTCATGCCGGGAGTCGGATGCCACAGTGGGCTCCCGATCGCCAGCATGCTTCTCTGGGCCCTGGTCCTGGTTTGAGCTTAGAGCATCTCTGACTCCTACTTGTCAGCTGAGGAAGGTCTGGCCGCCTCTGTGCTGGTCCAGGCTGGAGCCTGGTTCTTGATTCCAGTGCCCAGCTCCGGACAGACCTCTGGGTGTCTCTGCTCCCAAACGCTGTCCTGACAGAAGGTGCCCAGAGTCATCCTGCCAGTGGCCATCAACAACAGAAGAGGCAGTTTAACAGTTGAAATTCTACAAGGGCTGGAGGAAGGAAAGCAAAAGTAAGAAGCAAGGAGACGGGAGGGGAGGATAAAAGAAAAAGACAGGAAAGAACAGAAGAGAACCTGTAGGCCCTGGTTGGCCCACCCTCTGTGCTGAATGAGCTTGTGGTCTGCCATGCACATGAGCCTGTCTTGGCCCAAGGTCTTTTTGTTTCTTTCAACCTCTGTTGCTTTTTAAAATTTTTACAAAATCAACAGCTATTTATCTTGAAAATTCACGAAGTGCGTCTATGCCTAAAGAAGCAAATAAAATAAACCCTGACTCCACCAGGCATAACAGAGGAGAGGATGGGGCATGGTGTCATGAACACAAGAATACAGAGTGTTGACTGATCATCCAGAATGTCTTTGACTTTTGTATTTTATATACGGATGTTCAGTAGTAACATCTATACATCTCATTATTGTGGCCCAATATTCTGTAATACTAACATAATTTTTATTTCACAAATCTGTTATAAAAAGCTAAATATCACATTTTGATATTAAAAATGCCACTTTATATGTTTTAATTATTTGTGAACACTTGATATACAAAAAAGCAAACAAAATAAAAATAGTAAGAGGATTACCAGTAGTGTTTTTAAAACTTTTTTTAAAAGAATTGTAAAGCAAAAATCCAAGGGCTGTAAGTACATTAACACAAATGAAAGGAACAGGAATCTGATTATGTGCCAAACAGAGGGGGAAAATGGGACTTTCCGATTAGATACCCAGGAGAAATCTCTGGAGAGGGAGGGATCCAAAATCCAAGCACAGAAGCAAAATGCACTATGCAGAGGAAAAGACTTTCTAGAATTGTTGTTAAAATACGTGACGATGGGTGAGCCAAGAGGCTCCCTGTGCCTGATAGAAGGGCAATTACACACAACGCAGCATGAAATATGTACTTCCCACCATGGCTTTGATAGCTTCACGCATGAGGCAGCCTTCAGGTATGGAAAGGCATGTCATGGGAGCAGAGTCGGACTGTACATGGGAGGCACAGATGACAAGGCCTGTCGAGCATGTCTACAATCCCAGCACTGAAATGGACTAATGTCTTCAATTAATAGGAAAACAAAGTCTCAGCAGGTTATTTCTACATCAGAGAGGCTTGCAAAAATGCAAGCTGATAACCAGCTCATTGTCATCTGTATCTGCCTGGTTTCCTATGATGGCACAAGTGATAAGCTAGTATCATTCCACAGACTTAACAGTCCATTTAAAAAACTGGTCTGCAGTTAGATGTGGTTGGAAGAATAATGTAAAGCAAATTCTAGAAACTGAGGTAAAAGCCTCCTTCCTTGTAAATCTCAGTGAAGAAGACTACTTTGATTTAAATGACAGGACAGGAGCCTTGCTATGTTAGAGAAATTCTTAAAATTAGCATGCCTCTGTAACTATAGAATGTGCTCATTTGCAGGAAATCAATGGTTGAAAAATTATTTCTAATAATTTTAATTTAATTTAATTATTTCTAATAATTTAGCTTTGAAGCTCAGAATTTAAATTTGCAGGGCCTTGACTATCAAAAGACACAAACCTACTGAATTCCATTTGTATACCACTTTTATTGACTGTCGTATTGACCCAGTGAGGCATTAAAGTCAAGTGATAAAACACCACTAAGAGAATCAAGGTTGCACTTAGATTACATGGTAGTAATAAGCTAGAACGGTCATGCCTTGATTAGCAACTCCAGGTCTCTTACTCTCTATGTGTACATAAGACAACCTTGGGTGTGGCTCAGCACAGCTGCAGAATGCCTGCTCAATCGTAGACAATTGAAATTTTCACTTAAATTCCAAAATCATGTGTTTCTTACTGGTAAAAAAAACTTTTATAAAGCCATCGAATTCTAAAATGCCTGTCTTCTTGCTTTACAGGTCAAGTGTAATGAATGTCTCAGACTCTTTGATGAGCATACTAATGGACTATATTATCAGTTCGTACCCTTCCTAGTTGTGGCTGTGGAAGGCATCAGAGGTGACCAAAAAGGCATGAAGGCTTAGATTCTAAGGACCAATAGAGCAGCTCCAGGGTTTGTTTCGCTCAGTTGTATCTTAGGTGATTGCTCCATGTCCAGTATGAAATGATTACTTTTGTACACTAGGTAAATGAATAAATTTTGTGAATGTGAGTCTTGAAATGTGCTTTCTTTTTAACTGCGTTTTTTTAAATCCAGAAAGTCAATCATAAAGTAAAACAACAAAAAGGAAAGAATGAAGGAAGGAAGGAAGGAGGGAAGGAGGAAGGAAGGAAGGAAGGGAGGGAGGGAAGGAAGGAGGAAGGAAGGAGGGAGGGAGGGAGGAAAGAGGAAGGAGGGAGGGAGGGAGGAAGGAAGGAAGGAGGAAGTGAGGGAGGAAGGGAAGGAGAGAGACCAACCAGCTGGCTGAGGAGTCTTGCCTTTACCTGTACAGAAAGGCGAGTGGGAGCAAAGCTCTTTAGGCCTAGTCTCTGAGCCTTACTGTCCCTCAGTGCCAATAGCCTGAAGCAGGGCAGTAGACTGGAAGAAGCAACCACAAGGGCCACCTTCTGATGGTACAACCCAGGGACAGGCCTCTGGTGTTTGTGCTCAGCTGCACAAGTGTTCCAGTTCCAGTGTGAGCCCTGGACCTTGGGGGTATGGGGATTCCTGGACCTTGGCAGTGGTCAGTGTTGCAGCTCGGGTCTGAGAACCTTGGCACTAAAGATTTGGTAGCACTCAAGAACTCTTTTGGCTTACCAGGACCTACAAGTTCTCTTCTCTGTTTTTACCAGTCCTTTCCCCTCCCCTCCCCTCCCTCCCCTCCCCTCCTCTCCCCTCTCCTTCCCTCTTACTTCTTCTCAGAGCCCCTTCTTCTGGGCTCTGAGAACCTTGGCCCTAAAGATTTGATAGCACTGTGGGGCATGCCATCATTTGGCCCAGATTCCTAGTAAGTGATCTCCAAGGAGTCTGAACATCCACTTCCAAGGAAAACCATCTCAATGGTGTGATTTTGGCACTACGAGACAGACTTCCAGGATGGGTCTTTTGAATGCACTTTTCCCTGCCCTTCCTAAGTGGTTTCTGACTACTTTGGCACTTTGCTAGTTAAAATTCATTCCTTTAAAGCTGAATATTCTCTCCTCTGAACTTTCATTATTCATTATTAACAGTGAAAGCCAAAGTGCATGAAACACGTTCAGCCCTATCTGTTTCTGGCATGAAAGTGATGTCTTGCAGTCTTATTGCCACACGGCTCTATCTCCCATAAAATGATGCCTGGGCCCGCAACAAAGGTGCCATCGCTCAGTGACTAATAGGATCACCAACTTCAAATGTGGAACTTCCTACTTTGAAATATTTGTTGATCAAGCTCAAACAAAACTTCTAGGCTTTGGCATGAGCTCTGACTCTAAAGAGCTTTGTGTTCTATAAACCGGTTAGTGGATCTGGGTCCCAAGACCAGGGTGACTGCGGAAGTATGGGGGGTTTCCAAGGGGAAGAGCTTGCTTCCTACTTTTCCTTTCTGATGTAAAAATAAGCCCTGTTGCTTTGGCTGCATAAAATGAATCATACTAAGCACTTTCAAGCACTATTCTTTTTGTAAGACCTAATTTCAGACGGATTAACACTTTAATATGAAACAGAAGCATATCATTTCATTAGGAGAGAAAATAAGGCCAATCAACTATCATATGTTTCTCTTCCTTTGCAAGAAAGAAAAAAAGAGAAAGAAATGAAAGGAGGGAAGACTTTTTAAGCTTCAGATCATAGACTGAGACTGAGAAGAAATGTAAATTTGCCACCATCAGCCACTCAGGTAAGAAGCAGGCTCTGCTTTAAAGAGCAGCAGGATCACAGGATTTCTTTTGTGTTGTTCATTTTGTTTTCTTTTGCTCTTTGTGGGGCAATGATCAGCTTACTTTATTTAGCTCCAGGAGTCTTGTCTGCTCTCCTAGAAAGGGAAATATTCTTTTATGAAAATAGAAATCAAAGCATTTCTCTGCTTATTCTTAGGATGTCTACACTGACACACTTTGTACTGCTGGTTTCACAGGTTACTTATTTATTAAATAGATGAAATAAAATTACAGCCATCCTTTTTCAATATTTAAATTTTTTAATGATAATGCCTTTAAAATGCACAGAACATGAATGCTGGAGCTGGTGTGATAGGAGAAAGCCTTATTGCACATAATTAACAGACACATAATGTCTGGTAACTAGTAATTTCCTTCTAGCTGAGTAAGGAAATAATTTAATCATGTTGATCAAATGAATCCCAGGAGCCTAGCGTAACATTATGCCAGAGAGAGAGAGAGAGAGAGAGAGAGAGAGAGAGAGAGAGAGA
>NW_008339223.1:1102504-1119278 GCF_000622305.1 Nannospalax galili
TAACATTATTTGGTTTATAAAACTACATGCTTTCTAGCCTTCTTTAGGTATTCTTAATACTTAATGATATTTAAAATGCAGCCCTAATTTTAGCGCTTGGCTTAACCTGATATTTGGGGAACATTATTTTCCAATAGTAGCAGTAGTAACAAATAGGGGCATGGTCCTCTTTTCCAGAACTAAGTAAAACCTAAGTGTTACAAGATACGTATTTCCCCCACCAATAAAATGCCCTCCACCCCTGCTTAGAGAGTGTTCGGCTACGTGCCATCTCAGGAGAAGGAAAATGCTGTGGGGAGGAGGCTATCTACTTTCTTTCTTGAAATTTTCTTTTCTAGAATAACTTTCCTATTCAACAACTAAATATAAGCCACCTTGCTCATATGTAAATTCTGACTTAAAACAGACCAAGAGGAGGATTTTTATAAATCATACTCCCAATTTCCTCCTAGTACAGGAGGAGGTAACAGTGGTCACTTGGTCTTTCCTTGACATCTTTGTGGGCTTTTCCATTTGTCCTTCTGAAGTATTTAGGAAAGGGAGAGAGCCACCTTCATAATCAGAAGCCAGCTCTCTATAATGAGGTGATATAATTTAACACTTACCTAATACATTTTATCCATATATTGTTTGCTAAATAATTCCTGCAATAACACTTTTATTCTTTCCATAATTCTTCCTGGCAATTCTAGACGAATAATATTTTTACTGTGTGATTGATGTCAGGTCCCGGTGCTATGTAGCGCCTATGAATAGAGGTTATTGATAAGCATCAGAAAAGCTGGAGGATGTGGAAGGGCAAGGGGAGCATTCTGAGGCTCTTGTCGCATGGAAAGAACATCAGGGATCAGAGGGTTAATACCATTTTATGAGGTTGTAAAAGTCTACCCCAAGATTCTGTGTTAGCAATATTCTTTGTGTAAGATGCATGTTATTAAAACAAGTAGCAGCATCTGAATTAAAGTGACAGTATGATGGATGACTACTGAAGGGGAATGGAAGCCGTTTGCAGCATTTGGGGCTAGATGTGGGAATTCTGCCTCATAGGCAAGGAGCTTGGCAGACACACCGATTCCAGGCTGACGCATGTTCATAAATATGCCCCAGAGAGGTGTGGCCTAGCAGAATTTACAAAATTATGTTCATGAATTATTTAACATTTATTTATGGATGCTATATTTAAACAGTATTTGCCAAGGCGGATGGACCACAGCTTACAGAGTGATCTTTAGATAATGTAAATCTGTAAAAGACGGAGGTGGTGGGTGGCTTGCCCAGTGATGCTAAGTGATGCCCAGTGATGCTAAGCCCATCAAAATGATATTAGAGAAGATGAGTCCACTGGTAATGCAGCTGCCCTTTGGAGACTCCAAATGTTCCCTTACATAGCTCAGAGAAAGTAGAAAGGTCGTGAGGATTTTCTTCTTCAGGAATCAGTTGCATCTGAAGCCATAACTATGTTAATGCTGTTCAAGTTGTAGTGTAATCATGAGCTTTGTTTTGCACAGCAGTCTTTTAAATGCTGTGGAACATAACTGTACCAGTTTAAAGATGAGAAGAAGGCAAAGATTTAGAAGTTACCAGAACACAGATGCTTCCCTAACCACGTGGACGGTCACATTCAAATATGTGACATTCTAATCATACATCTGCTGAGTTAGTGTCATGTAATGTGGCATGATGGGGAAGACAGGGAATTTACATGCTCTCAGCACTGGCCGTCCTTCTAGCATTGGGCGAGATCTTGTGGCTTCCTCCAGCCAATGGAAGGTGATCAGTGTAGCTTCCGCAGCTGAGGAGCGCATGTGCTCTACTGTGCATCTTCTCTCCTGTCATTGTTCAGCCATGAAATGGTGAAACTAACAACCCATACCTAGGACTGTTTGGAACTGTTTGGAACTACCTTAGCAATCTATATGGGATGAATAATGTGGCAGAGAAATTATGGTTGAATTAAGCCATTCGGATTTAGGATTTGCTTATTGCTTCAGCATCAAAATGAATATCTTGACCAAGACATTGGCTAGGACTACCTAGACAGATTCTGGCAGGCTTGGGGACATTGGGGTGGACCTCCTCTTTCGTGGACTTTGGACCTCACCTTCCTTTCCCTAAAAACAGAACTTCCTTCTTAAGACTAAATTAACAGATCTGGAGGAATGCTTCAGCAGTTAAGTGTGTGTACTGCTCTTGAGGAGGATGGGAGATCAGTTCCCAGTACCCATGCCAGATGGCTCACAACTGCCCATGACTCCAAATCCAGGCGGATCTGACAGTTCTGGCCCGCAAACCCCTGTACTCATGTGTACACACTCCCACACAGACTCACAGGCATACACACAATTAAAATAATAAAAGTAAAGCTGGGCACGGTGATGTATGCTATTTGTTCTGGAACTTGAGAGGCAGAGGCAGATGGATCTTTGAGATCAAGCCCAGCCTGGTCTACATACAAGTGCCAGGCTAGCTGGAGCTACAGGGAGACTGTCTCAAAAAAACAAAATAAATAAATAAATAATAAATTTAATAATAATAATAAATCTTTTAAAAGGTTTAAATTACCATATGATGGGTCTGGAGAGATGGCTCATCAGTTAAGGACCTGGGTTTGATTCCCAGCACCCACATGGCTAACAGCTATCCATAATTCCAGTTCCAGGGGAATCCAACACCCTCTTCTGACCTCTGAGGGCACTGTACAACATGGGTCCACTCGTACATGTAAAATAAAAACAATAAATAAAATATTTTTAAATTACCATGTGGAAAAGCAGAGGTATCAGGACTTTCCTGAGGTCCAGTGAGGCAAAAATACTTCTTTCTGGTTAAAGATTGGAATCTGAACTCTACTGGCAGCTCCAGGTCCACGTGACACTTCAATCTGCCCCAACCATTAAAACATTACCTACTTTTACCCTTTTCCTTAACAATCAATTCAACTAGGCCTATCGATCGCCTGGCCAGAAGTAGAGCCAGGAAATTTGATTCACCTGAAGACCTGCTTGGACAGAGAGGAGAAATAACTGTTGTCTTAATGAGATAATAGACTTCTCCTTCCGGGAAGACCCTCTCTCAAGTATAGACTGTTGCAGACAATGGCAGCTGCTTGCAGGGCCTGGGCACCTCCAACGTGCGGACCTCCATTGCTGGCTGCCTGTTTTCTTGGACCCTCACTTAAAAGGATGCGACTTTCTTTCACTTCTCATCTTCCTCCTTCAGGCAGCTGCCAAAACTCACAACTTGCCTGCTCTGTTGTTTTTCTCTCAAACTTTAATAAAAGTATCTTCAAGCATCTTTCTGAATCTGTTTTTAATTCTTTTATTAATGAAACTAAGAAACCACAAAGGGGACCCTAGATTTCCCCAGAAACATACGGTGTTCAATTTGGGACTCCCCAGGTTTCCCCAGTAATATACCCATTCACCTTTCTGTGATGAAATTAGGTGCTTGAACCAGAATGTAAACCACACAGTACTCATTTCTAGGGACTTTGACCATGAAGACATCATCTGCACTGAGCAGTGTACTTGGTGACATAGTCAATTTATTTTTTGACACAATCTTTTTTATTAACCATGCCTTGCCAGGGAATATAGTTCACAGACATTCTGTGAGAAGCACTGCAGTAGACAATAGTATAGTTCCCAAAACACAGTGTCTTGGTTTTGCCTCGGTATGTCCAGTCCAAGCCTTTCTGGGAAGGATGAGAGAGAATCACAAATGGAAGGCTGTGCAACACAAGGTGAGCAGTTTTGTTTTCTTTTCTTTTAGAGATTGTCTTTATGAATTTGCCGTTCTGATGATTTGAAGCCTACACTCCATCCACCAAGAGCAGAGTTAGACTTTTCTTCATGTAGGAATATCAGTATTTTCCTCCTTTAGCAAAAGCTTTGCAAACGTAATAATAACCATGCCAGTGGCATTAAGGTATTCCAGGTGAGCCAAACACTAGGAGCACCAAGAAAAATGGGACAAAGAAGCCAATTTTATCAGTTTCAGAAGAGTGATGACTATCATGAGAAACAAAGCAATAAAATGAGCTCCACTTCCCCCAAAGGAAAAGCGCTGTTGGTGCAGCTTTGCCTCCCAGGCCTGACCTGAAAAAGAACTAGCTTGGTAGTCACGGCAGTGGAAGGAGCAGAGCATTAGGGGTCTTTGGTAATGGCAATGGAGCTCTTAATACTCGACCTAGAACAAGAGCCTGGAGAGCCACGGGACCTTCATCTAGAACTTCGTCCCAGCTGCTGGGAACTTGCGTAGTGCCAGAGTATAAAGGCAAGCAGGACCCTGTGATGGGACTTCTGTGAGGTCATCATCCATGATCTTATGGTATTTCACAGTGACACAGCTATTTTGGGATCACCCCTCTGCTGAAGAAACCCCTCAGCCATGGTTTTGGAGGTAAGCTCAGTAATTTCATTGGCTTGCCAAGCTGAATTTGTATGGAATAGGTCTTAGATATGTCTTTTGCCCCTATTTGGGACTAGTAGATTTTTACTTATGTTTCTCCAGGAAAGCCATGTAACAAGAGGAAAAACAGAAGACAGAACTTTTAACATATTTGTAGACAAAAGATTCCACATAAGTTCCAACTCAGTGGCCAAAACAAAGAATGAAAGAGGTGTTAACTTACTGTTCTGTGCTTAGCTACCATTAAATGATAGAAAGTTTTCCTTTTTTGGCTTTTTTATTGGTATTATAATGGCGATACCAGAGATTTCTCCTTTTGTCACCTTAAAAATATTTTATTACTTTTATTTTATGTATGTGAGTGTATTGCCTTCATGTGAGTGCACCCATGATGTGCAATGCCGCAGAGGTCAGAAGAGGGCTTTGGATTCCCCTGGAACTGGAGCTAAGGACGGTTCGTAGTCGCCATGTGGGTGCTGGGAATGGAACCCAGGTCCTCTGCAAGAGCAGTCAGTGCTCTTAACCGCTGAGCTATCTCTTCAGCACCTCCTTTTGCCACTTTTAAAACAAATAAAAAAGCTAAGTTTGTGCTCAGAAAACTGAGTTTACATGTTACATATGTGTACTCTGCACGTTATTTTTAGTAAATCTAATTGCAACAGATAATTTGTTGTATGAGCATGCATGCATGCATCGACACACACACACACTGAGAATTCTATCTTAAATCCTAGGGTAGTTTTAGTGCATGCTAAGAGTTTCATAAATTATTGATAATGAGTCAATAAACAAAGAACCTGTAACACTGTATTAATTACACCCCTCCCCCAAATTCTAGAAGTACTAATAGCACTAATAACAGAAATAAAACTATGGTGTTTCCCAAGAATGGTATTAAAATTTTCAGTTTTGACTTCTATATCTTTAATAAGAGGACTTAATTGTCTGTGAAAGTTCCACAGAACTCTGTGGCTTAGCCTAGAGTGCTGAATTTCAATAATGTTGCTTTAAAACCTTTTCTGTGTTTCAAAATGTGTAGTAAGTAGTTCAAGATATGAGGGCCAGGCAAGTGAGGAGACAGAGAGGAAAAACACTGCTTGTTCAGCACTAGCATGCAGAATGTGAACCAAGAATCCACACACTGATGCTTAATTTGAAAGGCAGAACGCGTGGTTGGTGCGTGCTTGTCCTGGGGAGGAGTACGAGGAAACAGAAGCCAGGCAAAGATGCCTGCAAAGCCCTAAGGTCTGCATCTTCTGGGCTGCCTTTTGCCTGGGATGAGACTCAACCAGCTGCCTCAACTCCCTTAAAGAAAACTGAATCTCCCTTTCCCAGCAGCTACCAATTGCTGACATCTCAGATGGGAGTGGAGCGTCACGCGCACCTCCCTCCTCCTTGCTGGTATTTTGCTTGGCTTGACTTGCTCAGGTGGCCTGAATGGTGTCACAACTGCTGATAGTTCATGTGTGCAACCTCCCTGTTTTGTCCGGAAGATATTGTTTTATTGCATCTTATTTATCTTATCTTATTGTATTTTATTGTAAAAACCCCTCTGGTTCTAACAATTGCCCCACTGTCTCTTTGGAGACAAACCTAAGCCTGGAGGGGAAGGTGTGGCATAGACACCCTGTTCACAGGTGAGAGCTTCATAGTCTCTGTTCTCCGCATGGTGACCTGTTGTAGGTCTCTGTGTTAGCTGCCAACTACCACAAAAAGAACCTGCTTTGACAATCTATGGGTATAACAATAGGTCGTTAAGAGCCAGTTTAATGCTATGCCCATTAAGCAGAATAATAAATAATAATTGTTTCCAGGTATGGGCTCCATCTTGTGGAGTGGGCTTTAAGTCCAGTCAGAAAGTGGTTGATTACACCCATAACATTTCTGCCACTATTTCGCCAGTGGGCATATCTTGCCAGGCCAGTCATTATTGTAGCTAGGAGGGCTCCAGGTGGGTAAGAATGATGATCACTTTTTCCTTTCAGTGCTGTGCATCCCACAATGAAAGCTAGCCAGTAGAGATGAAACTGTGAGGTCAGTACCCCTGTTGATTTCTCTATTGCTCAAGTATGTGGTATCCTCATCAATAGAGTCTTACCATCAAGTCCTGGAGGGTAACCAAGAGCAATGGCAATAGCCACTACTGTTTGGCAGTCTATAGGACCCCCTGGCCAGCAACTCCAAGAGTTACCCATTGCTGGCACTGGGCTTTTTATTTGGTATGCGGCATAGGAATTGTCCCCCTCTGGCAGGGTAACTCCATTTAAACTCTTTTTATGTAGGTATATGTATATATTTTAAGAAACTTAAACAGCAGTAATTTTCCAGATATGACTTTTTCAAAAGGGCCTTAATGTTAGTTACCCCTTCCCATGCTCCCTGTTTGCCCTCCCAATCTCCCACTCCGTTTAACCCTTCCTGTTCACTATTCCTTGTTACCCTTTATATTATTGAATTCAATCTCAGCTCCTTTGAAAGTGATCCCGATGGACTCTCACTAGTTTCCTGACCTCTGTAGGTTTTCAAAATAAAACATATATGTCTGAAGATTCAAAGTTAGCATTCACATATAAGAAAACATATGTGAGTCTGTCTTTCTGGCTCTGGGTTACCTTACTCAGGAGGATAGTTTCCAGATTTTCCTGTGTCTTTCAAAATCTCATTTTCTTAACAGCTTAGTTGTGTAAATGTATTGTATTTTTGCTATCATTTATATCATTTTGCTATTCATCAGTTGATGGATGTCCTGACCGCAGTGAATAGAGCAGCAATGAACATGGATGAGCAGGTGTATCTGTAGTGGGGTGAAGAGTCGTTTGGGTATATGCTCAAGAGTAGTAGAGCTAGATCATGCCGTAGATTTATTTCTAGCTTTTTGAGGAAACTCTACTCTGATTTAGAAAGTGAATGCACCATTTTGCAGCTCCACCAGCAGTAAATGTAACCCTTTCACTACATATACACCAGAATTTGTGACTGGGGTAAAATGAAGTTTCAAAGTAGTTTTAATTTGCATCTCTCTGATGGCTAAGTATGTCAAACATTTAAAAATATTTCTCAGCAATTTGCATTTAATCTTTTGAGAACTCTGTATTTGGATACTTATCTCAGTATTTATCGGGCGGTTTGCTTTCTTGGTGTTTCATTTTCTGGGTTCTTTGTTATATTCCAGATACTACACCTCTCCTCTAATAGAGGGAGAGCAAGTAAAGATTTAGTTTTCCCCATTTATAGGTTGTCACTCCACTCAAATGACGGTGTCCCTGCTGTACAGGAGCATTTTAGTCCTGCGTGATTCTGTCAGTTGTTGGTGCTCATGCCTGAGCTATTGAGGCTCTGTTCAGAAATCATTTTCCTGTGCCTACGCATTATACTGTATTCCATCCTTTTTCCTCTATCAGATTCAGAGTATCAGGACTTATGTTGAAACCCTTAATCATTTGAATTTGAGTTTTGTATAGGTCGAGAGATAAGGACCTAGTTTCATTCTTCTAAGTTTAGCTCTCCTCTGTGACCAGCGCCATTTGTTGAAGGTGGTTCTTTCCTCCAATGCCTTTGGCTTGTTTTTCCAAAAATCAAGTGGCTATAGGTATGTCGACTTATATCTGGGTCCTTAATGATGTTCCATTGATTATTGTTTCTGTTTTTATGCCAGCACCATGCTGGTTTTTATTACTATACCTCTGTAATAGAAATTGAAACTAGGAAAGGTGACACAGCAGTTCAGGGTTTTTCAGATGTGTTTCAGCTAGCCTGGGTTTTTGTGTTTCCATATGAAATTTAAGAGTAATTTTTCAATTTTTATGAATATTCATGTTGGAGTTTTGATAGGGATTGCATTGAATCTGTAGACTGCATTTGGGAGGATGGCCATTTTCACAATATTAATCCTACCAGTCCATGAACATGAGAGGTCTTTCCATCTTCTTTGATGTTTAAAATTTTTTATTATACAAATATCTCAATTCATTCATATATGTGTATATATATGTACATATGAAACTACCTGGTATGAGATTATTTTCTTACTTTCTTTCTCTTTATCTGTGTGGCTGTTATTGGCACATTAGAAAGCTATTGAATTTTGTGTGTTGATTTTATGTCTTACTATTTGCTGGATGTGTTTATCAGTTCTAAGATTTTCTGATGAAGTCTTTATTGTCGTTTATGTGTAGAGTCAAATCATCTGTAAATAAGGATACTTTGACTTCTTCCTTCGCTATTTGTATACAGTTTATCCCCTTCTCCTGTATATTGCTCTTGCTGTGATGTCCAGTGCTACGTTAAACAGGAACAGAGAAAGTAGACATCCTTTTCTTGTTCATGATTTTGGTGAAAGTACTTTGGATTTTTCCCATTTAGTATGATGTTGGTTGTGGCCTTGCTGTACACTGTCTGTACCATGTTAGACATGTTCCCTTTATCCCTAGATTCTCCAAGATGCTTATTATGGAGGAATGTTGGATTTTGTCAAGGCTTATTCTGCACCTAATAAGCACCTGTGGTTTCTGTTCCTAAGTCTACTGTTGTGATGAATTGCGTTTATTGATTTATGTATGCCAAACCATCCCTGTATCTCTGGGACGATGCCAACTTAATCATGGGGACTGATTTTTTTTTTGATGGGCTGTTTAATTTGGTTGCAAGTATTTCATTGAGAGATTGGCCTATATTTTCCTTCTTTTGTTGGGTCTTTGTCTGGTTTTTGGTGTCAGAGTAATAGTTTTGTTTAATATTTTATTTATTATCATTTTTAATTTTATATGTATGATTATTTTGCCTACATGTATATATAGATGTGTGCTGTGAAGCCAGCATCTATCTACATATCACTGCTGTTAACAGGGCAACTTAGGGATCTGGATCAGGTCATGCAGTGGGTGCACTATCTCCCAACTGTTTGTGTTCTCTAACTGCCCATTGGGAGGAGTAGAGAACTCATTTGTTGGTCAAGAATAATATTTAAATTAGGAAGATGCACATACTTCTCCCCCTTCCTCCCTTAGACCAAAGCAAATCGTTCTCTAAGGTAGCAAGTGAAATAAAGGCAGAGCTTGAACCCAAACATATGATGGTTCTTCTGGCTGCCAAGTCAGTGTTTGTTTAAGCACAATAAATGTTATATGTTTTCTTAGAGATGTAAAGGAGGGAGAGAACGTCAACCATCATATCCCCACCCTTTGCTTCCTGCACATGACCATGCCTATACGCCCCTCGTGGTAGGAGAAGTACTTAGGAAGCCAAAACACTTAGAGTGCTCTCAGTAGGAAATGAAGGCCCTCAAAGGTGGACAGGTTCATGTTCTTCATGTGGCATTCTCTTGTCTGAATGAATCTGCTATACCACAGACAGAGCAAAGGCTTAAAGGAGTGACAGAGGGATGGGAGTGGGGAGAGGGAGAGGAAGGGAGAGACGAACTTTGTACTAGTATGCTAACAGATTTGTTATCTGTGTAGAATGTCTCCCATATTGGTGCTGGCAGGGAAAATGGCATTGAAGGCATTTTATTTAGTATTTATTTATTTAGGTTTATTTATTTTTATTTTATGTGTATGAGTGTCCTGTCCGTATGTATGTAAGTGCACCCATGTTATGCATTGCCCACAGAGGCCGAAAAAGGGCATTGGATCCCCTGGAACTGGAGCTAAGGCTGGTTGTTAGCTGCCATGTGGGTGTTGGGAACCAAACCCTCTTCTTCTGGAAGAGCAGCCAGTGTTCTTACCTACTGAGGCACCTCTCCAGCACCCCACTGCTTCAGTGTATGATAGACGGCACTAGTTCAAAGAGAACCAGATAGCAGTGGGCTTGTGAAGCCAACTTGGTTACAAACATTGTCCACAAAAGGAAGAACACATTCTTTAGGGCTAAGATTTAAAGGATTTAAATCAAGTACATGATTCGCTAACTAACATATAGTTCATTCTCAAACATTTGATATATGCCCATCTTAAACAACAAATTAGGAAAATATAAAGTTATATATTTTTTAAATTGAAAGTTGGAAAAATATGAAAGAATAGTATATTCTGGTATGCACTTATATATCTGTATATTCTACTGATGGATAAATAATGCTGGATGAGTAATAATATAAGGAAACAATGCATGAATTATTACATACCTTCTATGAAAACATTTTTAGGTACATTTTGGCAAAATCACTTGTTGTCACCCCAATAATATTTTCATATTTCTGTACTACTAAAATGCAAATATGACAGCCTTTCATGAATTATTATTATTAGGAAGAATTTTATCAATTTAAAGTTTATAAACTGTTTTCTGCTATGGAGTAGGAACATGACTAGCCAAATAAAACTCTGAAATCAATGCTTATGCTTAGAAACTCTTTCAATAAGAAGTTTTGTGTATCATATTTAAAAGTATGTTAGATTGCCTAACATAAATTACCACTGTCAAAATTATCTTTTCTTCATATAAATTAATATATTATTTTCCATTTTCAGCACTTAGTTATCCAGCTATACATGTAATAAACATATTTGGTATTCCTTCATGATTGCCACATATAGAGACATACACAAATGTACATACTTAAGAAATTCTGAAAATCTTGCCATCATATGCAGGCATTGCCAATATTGTCTTGTTTTCCAAAACCCTAAATTAGAGGAATTGGAAAAGGGAGAGAATCAAGAAAATGGATATTTGGAAGCAATATTTTGTTATGCATGATCTCTTGGTATGACCCTATTTTAGAAGAAAGATTTGACAAGTAAATTTGTCTTCTTTTGGACTGAATGCTGTGGTTTGCCAAAAATCCTCACTGTGCTTGCTGCTGTGTGGGTCTCTGAAGTCAGCGGTTTGACTGCTCCCCAAATTCAGCATTTAAACACACTGCCTTTGGTTTCAAAAACACAGAGACACGGAAAGTCATTTCCTCCTGGAACTTGAACAGCAGCTGATACTCAGTGCTGTTTTTGCTAGGCCAGTGCAGGGCATCAGGCCCGCAGCGAGTGAGTACCCATGAGTTCTTGAACATTTGCTTGTATAGTTTTTCTCAATGCATAGTTATTAAAACTTGGGAGTAAAGGGCTAGGACACTTTCCAGGGTCTGAGCATACTGACCAGAAAGACGTGGGCTGGGTCACAAGTAAGTACTCCCCTCTCCTGGGCCACATCCCTGTCTCTGAGTCGTCTCTTCTTGCTCACCTGCCTCTGTAAGACACTGTCCCGTCCTTGCTCTTCACAGCTCCTCCCTTCTTTGTCCTTTTCATTTCTTCATTTTCTTTTTGTGCTCTTTGTATGTGTGTGTTGTGCATACATGTATGTATGTTTTTCATGTTGGCACATGTGTGTGGGTACATGTAGAGGCCCGAGATTGGTGTTGGGAATCATCTTTGATCAATCCCAGAGATGCCAATATGGCTCCTGTCACTGCCTTCTGAAGCTGTAATCGCATGTTCGCTGTCACACCCACCTGGATCCAAAGGCCTGTCCTCAGGTTTGTGAAGCAAGTGCTTTAACCTCTAAGCTGAGACCCCAAGTTCCCTTGATAAAATAAATATCTCCCAAGCAAAAAAACAAAACAAAACAAAACAAAAAAAACCCGCTTACTAGTTCTTAAATGATGTGTGAAGGAAATTTTAAACGATACAGGAAAGCAAATCAATTTCAAAGTGTTGCCTTCCTTTCCAGGCCTCCAGTAAACATGTCCCAATAGAAAATCAGATCAGCAGACTTAGTTTATATTTATAAGCTAGTTTCCACGTTTGATAGCATAATTTTAAAAACAAATGTAATAAAATGCATATTGTGTTATACCTTATTTGTTTTCTATTCAACAATACTGGATCTCTTTCATGCTAGAATGTAAACGTCTAACATATATATGTTATATAATATATATGTTATATATAATAGATATATTAGTTTATGCTCTGAATGTACATTGACCTAGTCATTTTTAATACTTATAAACACATATTTTCTTCAATTTTAGTAACTTTTTGTTGACTGGCTTATTTAAAAACATATATGGTCATTGACTACCAAAATAATTTGGGAAAAGCAATCATGGTAGAAAAGTTATCCGACTTCATTTCCAGACTTACTATAAGACTGCAGTACTGAAAACAGCACAGGGCCAGCATAGGGATCAAAGAAAATCATTGGAATGGTTAGGGAGCCCACAGCTATATTCAATTCCATGAAAGAAGAAAAGCCATTCTAACAAATCTTTCTGGGATGAGTAGATAGTCAACTAAAATAAATCTATACTTATTTCACATAGGACATAAAAATTAATATAAAATAAACTATACGCCTTAAACACAACGGCTAACCTTGTGCAATTTTTGGGAGAAAAACACAGGAGAATACTTTACAACCTTGGGATACACAAAGTTTCTTAAACAGATAGCAGAAAGAAATAATAGGAAAATGATATGATAGACTAACAAAATTAACAGTGTCTGCTTATCAAAAAGGTACTCTAAAAATAAATATAAAAGCCAAAATTGGATTATATTAGCAAAATGTGTCTGGAAAAAAAGATCATGGAACTCATACCCCAAACAGAGTAAAGAGAAAAATCTAATTTATCTTTTAAATAAATGTTAATATTTCAGCAGTCTGATCAAATGCTTTACAAAGGAAGATACATGAATAAACAAGAGGGAGATGAAAAAGTCTTCAAATTTTACCACTTTTAAGCAGAAGTGACGGAATATTTAAACAAAGAATACATCATGCATAATTCTATTTACATGAACTAAACTCTGTAACAGAACACATAAATCAGTATCAAAAGTTTGGGGTGATTGCCCTTGGGGTAATAAAGAGAACAGCTTGCCCAGAGAACAGTCATGGAGCCTTCTGGGTGTCAAGTTTTCTTGTGTTATCAAGTTTGCATTGAAAATCTTAAGCTTCACTTGAGATTTGTAAATTTTATTGCATGTACATTTAAGAAAGAACAATAATAGTGAGACTCTAGCTAATGCTACAAATGCAAAAAGCGTAGGGGAGAAAATGTATCAATATCAATGATTGACTTAGGAATACCTGCAAATGTAAAATACATGACTAGATGGGAAAGGAAACCGACAGAAAAGTAATGTGCGCTAAATCATGTATAGTACAGTGCTCATGGGAGAATGTAGATACATGGATGTTAACTGTAAAATTCACCTTTGCTGTATGCTTATATTTTTTTATAATACAGTCTTGAAAAAAATTAAAAGTTTAAAGAGAATCTACTGAAAAATCATTATCTATGAAGATAATTCAGAAGGTGGCAGTATAAAACATAGATGTACAAAAATAGCTTTCAAAAATGTAATAAAACTAAGGTTCAGTATATAAAAGCAACAGAGGTGCATGACTCAACTTATAGAGCAAAATTTATGACTCAATTCATAATAGTAGCAAAAGCTAAACTGTACCTAGAAGTACATTTGACAAGAAATATATGAGAAGATGCTGAAGAAAGTTCTTCTCTCCTGGGCTTCGTACTTCCTAAACTGCTTGTACAGACAATTCCATTCATCTCTGTGAGAACTAATGGCACAGAGCACTTCTTGGAAGGAAATGCCAAATAACATTATACATGGAGTCATAATGAAAATTTTTAATAAAACTGAAAAGGTGATTGTAATATATTAGGAAAACTAAATGGATAGGAATAATAGCGAATACTTAGAACAAAAGTATCAGGGGGAAACATCTTCAGATGTTAAAATAAATGTTAATACTTCAGCATTTGGAATAACATGAGTTGTCCAATAGCTGGCAGGAGAGGGCTGGGATCTGATAAAAGCACAGCTGTAACTGATTTAAATGGGACCTTCACCTGTTTTGCACTGATAGCATGAAACACCTGTTTGGTCTTCATCCATCCCCATTTTCTGGCACACAACAGCTAGAGTCCTCACATTTACTAAATTTATAGTGTCTTTTTGTATGCTAATGAGCTGACTGATGGCTAACCGCCCTAAGCAGCTTTAGGATAAAAATTTGTCAGCAACAGTAGTAAAACAGGATTAGAGAGAGGGTTGAGATTCTCAACACCATCCTCCAACTTTCAAGGAAGACTGAAGCCTAATCTTACTACCAGTAGACAAGGATTTACCCACCTGTGTAATGGAGCATCTCCAAAAACCCTAAAGGACAGGACGTGGGGAATTTCAGGAGAGCTGAACAATTCTAGATGATTGTGTCCCTTATAGCTCTGCAATACCCTTTATAATAAACTGACCAAAATGAGTTTACTGCAGGTTTTGTTGTTGTTGTTCTGCTTTCTTAAGTGGTATGAGCTAGTCTTGAAAATTAATTGAGCTCTAGGAGATGGTGTGGGAGGGCTGACGTGCAGTGTGTTGGTGAGAAGTCAGGTAGTGTCAAAAGGAGCTGCCTTCGGGGCCGCTGGCCTTGTATTCCCTGCTGGAGCACTGCTGGCTTGGCGGGTCTACCCGACCCCACACAGCTGCTGTCAGAGCTGCTCTGGGAGAATCTGATGAGAGGAACAGTTGGTTTTTCTCCCTTATGTCCTCAGGCACAGTGCACCAGAATTTTATGAAATTAATTATGAAGTTGAGTTTCTTATTGGTTCATTTTCTTAAGAAAACTTTTCATATTTCACTACAAGTCTTTGAAAATCAAGGGTAATTATTGCATAATATGTTTTCTACATTGGTCAAAATAATTGACACCGGGAGAAAGAGCATTCCCTAGAGGGTTCTTAGTCTCATTCATACAAGAATTTAAGAATGGACCCAAACGCAAGCTTTAGGACAATTGTATTAGAATTTTAAAGAACGATCCTCAGGGCAGGCGAGCTGATAATCTCAGCAGCTGCCTTGAGAACGACGGAGGAGAGAGGGAGAAAAGCCATGAAGCCATGCAGAATTAGAGCTTTTATGGAGGTCAGTCACCTGTTGGACAGTCAGCTACATGGTCACCAGTGAAACTTTCCAACAGATAGAGATTTTATAGTCTTGATTAGTTCATCTTCTGGGGCTATTTGTTATTCTCACATAATCATAAAATATTTTCTCTAAAATTTCTTCATATAGGTTGTTGATTATATTTCTCAGTATTGAACTATCCTTTTGTTAATAAATAGGCTTGATCATGATGCAGAGTTTTTAATAAACGATTGGTTGTTTCCATTTTCACATATAAATTTCTGCAGCACCTATGATTTAGGCTCTGGTTTAAAAACAGTTCTGGCATCAGGGTTACATTCGAATTTTACTATTCAAATGGATAAATGAACACAATAGTGAATAAAGATATAAATTACTTAGTTATCTATTGGTTGACAGTTTGATAAAGCTAATCATAAACCATGTGGATTTAATCATTTTACTCTGTGGATAAATCTTTTACAAAATTACTGATTTATCTATGTGTCCTTTACTTCTGTAATTTTTAAATATACATTTTCCTATATTATGTATTCCATCTAGAACTGTGTGTATAAAATTATCTGCCGGCTCTCCCTCTCACCAGGGCCACTCTCCCCACTTCACCCTCTCACTTTCATATCTCGTTCATTTTATTGCCACCCCAACCCCTACCCCTACCTTAAAAGCTCCCCCTGCCCTCTTCTAGTTTCCTATGTTCTGCACATACTCATTTTCTCATAAATGAACACATATTAAAATTAGAAGCTAGACCCCACCTAGGAGAGAGACCAAGCAGTGTTATCTTTCTGAGCCTGGGTTGTCCCATTTAATGTATTTTCCACTTCCACCTATTTTTTTTTCCTGTGAACTTCATAATTCTCTTTCCATTACAGCTGAATAAAATTCCCTTTAATCCCAGCACCCAGGAGGAAGAGGCAGGCGGCCGTGAGTTAAAGGCCAGCCTGGTCTACATAGTGAGTTCCAGGACAGCTGGGCTGCAGGGAGGGAGACCCTGTCTCAAAAAGACCAAAAAAAAAAAAAAAAAAAATTCCCTTGTGTAAATGTGCCACATTTTCATTGTCCATTCATCAGTCAATAGGCATCTAGGCTGGTTCCCTTTCTTTGCTTTGGTGAGGACAGCCACATTTAACTTGAATATATTAGCGTTTCTGTGGTAGATTGGAGCCCTTTGCGTCTATACTTGGAAGTGCTATGGTGGGTCATATGGAAATTCTCTTTCTAGGATTTTGAGAAACATCCAAACTGATTTCCACAGTGGGTGAGTAAGTTTTTGTTCCTGCTAACAGTGAATAAAGTCTCCCTCTTTCCCACAACCTGGCCAGCATTTGTTGTCATTTGGAGGGTGACTTTTTTTTTTTTTTTTTTTTTTTCTTTTTGAGACAGGGTCTCCCTGTACCCCCAACTGTCCTGGAACTCACTATGTAGACCAGGCTGGCCTTGAACTCAGAGATCCACCTGCCTCAGCTCCCTCTGCCCCC
>NW_008339223.1:1120396-1126108 GCF_000622305.1 Nannospalax galili
CTGGCCTGGTACTCACTATGTGGAATACCAGTTTTACAGAGATCCACCTGTGTCTGCCTCTCCAGCGCTAGGATTAATGCCTGGCCATTTTCTCTCTTGGTGAAAGGCATTCTCACTGGGGTGAGCTGGGATCGCAGTCATTTTAATTTGCGTTTCTCTCATGGCTAAGTATGCCGAATACTTTTAAATTATTTATTAGACATTTGTACTTCTCTTTTTGAGAATCCTTTGTTTAGCTCCTTAGTCCATTAAAAAATTGGTGTTGTTTCCTTGTTTACATTTGTTGAGTTCTCTATATATTCTGGATATTAATCATCAGTTGCACACATACAGAGAAAATTTTGTCTTCCATTCTGTGAGCTGTTTCTTCATCCAGTTAATGATTTCCCTTACCTGAAAGAAGCTTTTTAATCTTGTGAGGTCCAATTTCTGAATTGCTGGCATTGTTTCTTGAGCAACTAGATTTCTTTCAGAAAGTCCTTACCTGTATTTGTATCTTGTAGTGTTTTCCCTGCTTTTTCCTCTAGCAGTTTCGGTATCTGAAGTCTTATGTCAAGGCCTTTGAACAATTCGGAGTCAATTTTTGTGTAAGGCGAGAGATAAGGATCTAGTTTGATTCTTCTATGTGTAGATAGACAGTTTTCCTAGCATCACTTATTGAAGAGACTGTCATTTCTCCAGTGTGTATTTATGACATCTTTATGAAAGATAAGTGAACGCAGCTGTGTGGATGTATTCCTGGGCTATCTCTTCTGTTTCATTGATACACATGTCTGTTTTTGTGCCAGTGTCATGCTGGGTGTATTTTTTAAAGATTAAAAAATATATTTATATATGTGTGTCTGTGTGTGTATGTGTGTCTATGTGTGTAGATGTACATGTTAGTGGGTGCCTGTGGAGGTCAGAAGAGAGTATCAAATCCCCTGGAGCTGGAGTTACAAGTGTTTGTGAGCTGACCAATGGGGGTGCTGGGAACCAAACTCTGGTCCTCTGCAAGAGCAGTAAGCACTCTTAACTGCTCAGTCATCTCTCCAGCCACCTGTTTACGACTATTGCTTTGTAATGTAAGTTGAAATCAGGTATGAAGATACTCGCAACATTGCTCTTTTTGCTTAGGATTGTTTCCATTATTCAGGGTCTTTTGTGTTTCCATATGAAGTTTTAGGATTTAAAGGTTTTTTTTCTGAGAAGGATGGAACTGGGATTTTTACGGAGATTGTATTGAATCTGTGGATTACTTTTGGTAAGACAGTCATTGCCACAACATTACATCTGATCCATGGTCATAGAAAGTCTTCCCACCTTCTAGGGTTTTCTTCGATTTCTTTCTTTAGAAGTTTAACGTTTCCATTTTAGTTATAGAAGTCTTCTACTTTTGAGGTTAGGCTTTAGTCCAAGTTTTTTTTTTTTTTTTCAGTCGTTTCGAGACAGGTTCTCCCTGTAGCCGCACCTGGCTTAGACCTCAATATGTTGACCAGGCTGGCCTTGCTCTTACAGAGATCTGCCTGGCAGCCTCCCGAGTGGCTGGAACAAAGGCATGAGGCCCCCATGCCCAGCCTATTCCAAGGTTTCATTTGAGGCTATTTTGGATTGGATTGCTTAAGGAAGCAATTTGCTTCTTAGTGTGTTTGCCATTGGTATATAGAAAGGCTACTGATGATTGAATGTTAATTTCATTTCCTCCCACTTTGTTGAAATTGTTCATATGCTCTAAGAGTTGAGTGTTTAGGGTCCCTGGCACAGAATCATGTCAACTGTACATAATGATACTTTGACTCCTCCCTCCGTCCCTCCCTCCTTCCTTCTTTAGTTTCCTTGTCTTGTTTGTCACCCTGGCTAAGACTATAGAACGAGATTGAAAGTAGAGAGGATGGCACTCTTTGCCTTGTTCCTGATCTTAGTGGGAATGCTTTGACTTTTTCTCCATTTACTATGACGTTAACTGTAGGTTTATTATGAATAGCCTTTAGTATGTTGAGATACGTTCCCTCCATTCCTTTTCTCTATCTTTTGAGATACAGTGCAATTCCTACTCTTGAGTCCATTTATGTGTTGAATTACATTTATTGATCTGAAAATGTTGCACTATCACTGAATCTGTGGAATGAATGATCTTTTTTATGTGTTCTTAATTTTGTTTCACAAGTATTTTACTGAGAATGTTGGGTCCAAGTACTTCAGGGAAACGAGTCTCTAATTTTTGTTATTGTTATCGTGTCTTCATTTCACTTTGGTATCAGGGTAATTTGGGCTTTGTAAAAAGACTTTGGAAGTCTTCCTTACTTTGTGGAATAATTTGAGAAAGCGTGATATTAGTTCTTTTTTAAATGTTTGTTAGAACTCTGAGGTGAATCCATGTTGACCTTGATGTTTTAGTTGGAAGAATTATTTTCCTGTTTCAAGCCCATCGCTGCCCACAGATCTCCTTATGTTGTCTGCCTCATCTTTGTTTAATTTAGGTAGGTCATAAATACCTAGAGATTCTAAAAGAAATGGATGAATACCTTGACATATATGACCCCCCAAAATGATATCAAAAGGATATAAACCACAATCCATAAGCTTGACACAGGAATAAACATTCTTCCAAAAAACAAAAGCCCTGATCACATGGATTCACCACCAAATTCTACCATGTTTAAATGAAGTAAAATAGGAGATAGTTCTGAATTAGGTAAATAGTCAGGGAAGGAGACCCCAGACAGGGGAGGAGGCTTCAGACTAGATGCAACTATGTTACAATGATTTTCACTTGTATCCAATATGGTCTACTTCCCTGTTCTTGTCCAAACTTGGCCATTTTGTCAGGCTACCCACTCCTCCACCTGCAGGCTCCTTCAGGCAGGAGTTTCAAATTTTCTGCCCTTGTTCCAGTTGAAATGGGGAAAGGGGAGCCCAGTCGTGTCCCACCTCCTACCCTATAGAATATAAAAGGCCCAGACTCTTCAGAGGGGCAGGTAGCATTCCATCTAAATTCTTTCCCTTTACAGGGGACCTGTCTCTTTGTGTATGGAGTGCTGCTTATGCTTAGCTGTTTTGGCTGTGTGCTGTGACTGCAAACTTCTCATCTTATTATTCTTTACCTGGCAAAGAAAGGAGCTGGGTGAGGTGGTGCACACCTTTAATCCAAGCCCTTGGGAGGCAGAGGCAGGTGAATCTCTGTGAGATTGAGACTAGCCTGATCTATGTAATGAGTTCCAGGCACACTGGGACTGTGGAGACCCTGTCAAAAAAGCAAAACAAGACAGAAAACAGAACAAAGTAAAGAAAGGAACCCAAGAAAAGGCCCTGGGTAGCATTATAAAGAAGTGGGGATCATCAACAATTGTCCAATGGGACTTAAGACTCTCTCAGTGGGAGACAACTCATGTGTGGCACTGTAAACATACACGTGACCAGAAAGGTCATAGAACCTAGACAAAAACCTTTTTGCCACATCCCTACACCAACATAATTTCTTACTGTATTCTAAATAGGTTTGGGATCCTTAGACTCACAGACAAGTACAGTTCTCACCACTCATCAAAAAAGTTTTTTCATGCAACGGATGGAGACTATTGCAGAATTCTGAAAGTAGTCAAATGCAGAGAGTATAGGTCTGTGAGAAGCCCAGTCCTAAGAGACACATCTGCAATGTGGGATAAACCACAGGGAACATATACCGAAGGGATAAACAACAGGGAACATATACCGAAGGGATATACCACAGGGAACATATACCGAAGGGATAAACAACAGGGAACATATACCGAAGGGATATACCACAGGGAACATATACCGAAGGGATAAACCACAGGGAACATATACCGAAGGGATAAACAACAGGGAACATATACCGAAGGGATAAACCACAGGGAACATATACCGAAGGGATAAACAACAGGGAACATATACCGAAGGGATAAACCACAGGGAACATATACCGAAGGGATAAACAACAGGGAACATATACCGAAGGGATAAACCACAGGGAACATATACCGAAGGGATAAACAACAGGGAACATATACCGAAGGGATATACCACAGGGAACATATACCGAAGGGATAAACAACAGGGAACATATACCGAAGGGATATACCACAGGGAACATATACCGAAGGGATAAACAACAGGGAACATAATATACCACAGGGAACATACACCGAAGGGATATACCACAGGGAACATACACCGAAGGGATATACCACAGGAAACACAGTGGAACAGGAGGCAGAGAGAATACTGCTGCATCTCTCAGTTCTCACCAATGAAGCTTCCTCATGCAAGATGGTGATTAACCCACACTAACAAAAGTGTAGAGAATAAGACTGCAGAGCTCAATCCTGGGTAAGATATCTACCAAATCTCTCACCCAGGGCTCAGAGGCCATTGTGAAAGAGAGAGCAGAAAGATGGTAAGAGTCAGACATGATGGAAGACCACAAGGAAACAGAGTTCTGCAGACAACTGGGAAGTGACTCATGAACTTACAGCCATGGCGACAGGATGCACAAGACCCATGAAAGTTCAAACTGGACAAAGACGCAGCACAGAAGGGGGAAATGGGTAAGAAACCTCAATCTTAGCCGAGACTGATGACTACTAGGAAAAGGAGAGTTGGTTTTCCTTAAGGGTGCGACACTAGATAGCTTGATGTACTTTCACTGAATGGACTCATGCTGAGAGATACTTAGGGATAGACACTTGGCTCAGTAGGCCTTAACAATACATGACAGAATGCTTGAAAACTGGTGGGGGTTAGGGAGGAATGAAGATAGGGGAGGTGTTCAAAATAGACACGTGTAGGTCCATGTTTATTGCTGCTCTCTTCACAATAGCTAAGAGATGGAAGCAACCGAAGTGACCCTCAGTTGATGAGTGAATAATGAAAATGTGGTTCATTTATACGATGGAGTTTTACTCAGTGGTAAAGAAAGATGAAATCATGAAATTTGCAGGTAAATGGATGGAACTAGAAACTGTTATACTAAGTGAAGTAACACAGACTCAGAAAAAAAATCAACATATGTTCTCCCTCATATGTGGATCCTAGGATCAGACTCTGATAAATAAGTATGCAAACAGACATAACTACAGGAACCAGGATAACGGAAAGGAAACAGAGATCTAAAGGAAAAGAAATAACCTGAAATAGAAGAACAGTAGGAAACAGGCCTTAATAAGGGAGATATGGATAAAAATTGGGTTAGTTTAAGGGAGGGGGGAGGGAAGGGTATATGAGGAACCTAGGGGATAAAGGGAAAGAAGGAGTTCAAGAGAGGTAGGACCGCAGGAGAAGGGTATTATTACAGGAGAAAGGGGGGAAATGGGGGCACCTTAAGATGGAAAACCATGATGGAGGGGTGAGACAATGTGAGAGATAAACAATGCCTAGCTAGGTTTGAAAACCAGTGAGAATCATATTACTCCTGACAAATTATACACAGCAGATCAAGAAATATATGTTTAGGTAAGGTTTATCTGAGAACAACTGGTCTGCCTAAGATTTATCTACATGACACACAGTAGTTAAAAATACCAGACTTGTGGATCTAACCTTCTTGGGTGTTTAACAGACATACTTTGAGGCCTATAATAATTTGGTCAGAGGGACATAAAGGACACTTTTTGCTCCTTGCCCTCCTAGGTTAACTAGTTCCAGGGGACTATGAGCATCTCTCAAAATGTCCTATAATGGTGGTGGGTCACCTGTCCTCTTGATCAAGGAGGC
>NW_008339223.1:1126793-1138729 GCF_000622305.1 Nannospalax galili
CTCAGAAAGGAAAAAGTGTTCAACATCTGACCATGGCTAGTAATAATCAGATAGATACAGATTAGAGACGCATACGCCAACATCTAAGTGTTATTAGCAAAAGCTTTTCTGTATGAAACAATATATTTTAAAATGAAATGCAGATCTTTTTCAAAGTTTAAAACCTCATTTAATTTTATGTCTTATATGTTTTATATGGAGTACAATATTGTATAACTGTATTAATTCCACCATAAACCTAATAATTTACAGCCAATTTTGAAAGAAAAGCATTTTAGCTCTGGAAATTGTTATTGAATGCGTCAATGCTATTGTAATGAAATGCCTCTTCTAATCATTTGGTTATGAAATAAATAATTTAAAAAATAATAAAAAAAGAAAGGTTGTAAATCCAAATGAAAAAAATATGATCAAGATGTATGAAATTCACAAAAATAATCAATAAAATTTTAAGAAAAACAAAAGGTGATATTATTATAGGTTTAAAAATGATAACATTTATGCTTCTCAAACTGTTCTACAAACTTTAACATAAAGAGCAATATCAAATTCATTCTATAGAGCCATGATTAAACTGATTTAAAAAGCAGGTAATAATGACTCGCTAATGCACCTAGACAGTGTCTAACAACCATCCATAATTCCTATGGGGTCTGATACCCCTCTTCTAGTCTCTGTGGACATTGTACACATGGGTACACTTACATAGATGCAGGTAAAACACTAAAACACATTAAAAAACAAAACAAAACAGATAAACACACACACACACACACACACATGAAAGAAAAATTTAGACCAATTTCCCTGTTGAATTTAGGTGCAAAAATTCTCAGTAAAATTCTGCAAAACTGGGTTTAGAAATACATTCAGAAGATTTCCCACCATTACCAAGTTGTTTCATCCTAAGATGCAAGATTTATGAAAACACGTAAGTAGACTTTGGGACAGAAATGATATGATCAAGTCCATCAATGCCAAAAAAGCCTTTGACAAAGTTCAACATGACTTCACGACAAAAGCTTTGAAGTAACTGAAGGAACAGTCTTCATTCTTCAATGTACTAAAAGCTGCATATGCCAAACCTACAGCCAATATTATATAAATACTTGACAAAGTGTTTAACATTCTTACTGTTAAGGAAACGAAAATTAAAACTGAGATTCTATTTCACATTTATCTGAATGACTATTACGATAGTTAATTTTTGTTGTTCTTTGGCCTTCCTTCCTTCCTCCCTCCCTCCCTCCCTCCTCCCTCCTTCCTTCCTTTCTTTCTGATATTTATTTATTTTTCAGACAGGGGTTTCCTGTAGCCCCAGCTGCCCTGGAACTTGCTATGCAGACTAGGCTGGCTTCGATCTCACAGAGATCTGCCTGCCTCTGCCTCCTGAGGCTGGGACTAAAGTTGTGCGCCACCACACCCGGCATAATGGTCAGTTTTAATGTTAACCTGCAGTAATCTAGAATCACCCGAGAAGAGAGTCTTTTCTTTAAAAAAAAAATATTAAACTACTATTTTTATTTTTATGTGTATGAGTGTATTGCCTGCATGTGTGTAAGCGCACCTGTATCATACAATGCCCGTGAAGTTCAGAAGACGGCAGCTGATCCGTTGGAACTGGAGTTACTGATGGTTGTTAGCCACCATGTGGGTGCTAAGAATTGAACCTGGGTCGTCAGCAAGAGCAGCCAGTGCTCTTAACTGCTGACTCATCTTTCCAACCCAAGAAGAGAGTCTTAATTGAGCCATTGTTAGATCAGGTTGGCTTGTGACAGTGCTGTCAAGATGGTCACCTCAGCCAGGAAAGTTTTGGGTCACAATTTCAGAAATTCTTCAGGCCACAAGAGCATGCAGCAAAGGAAAGTACTCTCCTTACAGTACTAAACCTTTTCTATAATGGACTTCTGGGAACAGTTAAGATCCAAACTGTACAAGGACTCAAAGGGACAGAATAGTATTCATATCTCAATGATCCCTCTGGAGACCCTTTAAGAAAGAGACCTGTTGTAAAATAGAGTATACAAAGTCATCACCACTTTGTGGAGGCAACTCATTGCTTTATCTACACTGTCTATAAAGCTGGCTTAGCTCAAGAGAAACAGAAACATTGGCTGTTCAGTTAACACTAAATTGAGATCATAGGATGAACACTTACGTAGTAAGGGAATGTTCTTCCAGTGTTTTATGAACATCCAGGGCTCTACCAGTATTGCACTGGGAACTGAGATGCCAGCTTGGGCTTTAGTGTTGATAGGTCAAGATCTGTGTGCCCTCTGACCTACCTGGCAGACAAATATGGTTACCTATTGAGATGGTTAGTTTTCACTGTCAACTTGACCGAACTTAGAATTACCTAGGAGACAAGCCTCTGGGTGTGTTTGTGAGGGTGTTTCCATAAAGGTTTAACTGAGTAGGGGAGACCTACCCTAATGTGGGAAGCACTATTCCATGGGCCAGGGTCTCAGACTGTGTAAAAAAAAAAAAAAGACACAGTAAACTTGGCATAGAATTCACCCCTCTGTGTTTGCTGACTGTGGATGAAATGCGACCAGATGTTAATGCTCCTGCCACCATCCCCTCTCTATCATGATGGACTGACTATGCCCTCAGACTATGAGTCAAGCACAACAAGCTCTTCCTTCCTTAACCTATTATTTTGTGTATTTTGTCATAACAATTAGAAGAACAACCAATATATTTGTGCACAACAGCGTTGACAAAAACATAATTTCAATGAATCAAAATAGGTTCCCAAATGTAACCCTGGAATGTGAAGCTTGAAGACCCACTGTCAAAGTAGTCTTCTTTTACAGTAGAGCAGCTTGTACTCAAGACCTTTCTGAAATGGTTACAGTCATCAGAAACATATCTCTGAAAACATTTCATACTAATTTGGGGTTGACATAAAGAAGTGGGTGAATCCTCACCAGTGGAAGTCCAAAGGGAACTTTGAATCCCTTTTAATGATTGCCTTCCATTGGCCTGAATGAATGGCTTCCTCCTCAGGGAAGGAAGTTGTAGAAGGAGAGAGAATTTTACTCCTGTCACGGCACAATGACAGGAATTTAGGAGACTGTATCAGCGGATACTGAGATTTACTGGAGGAAAAATATATAATCTCTGATTATCCAAGTGGTGATTGTACACATTTTGTTTATTCTTTTTGCCCCCAAGCAACAGGGTAATATCTTGCAATGCTCTATTCTATGCCAAGCTATATGCTTATATATAATACGTACATAACACATGGAAATAGGAACTAATAATGCTTGTTTTGCAAAAGAGAACATTGAAACTGTGAGATATTAAAAAGAGATAACAACACAAATACCTTATTCAAATATGTCCAGATAAAAAGAGCAGAACCGGGATGCAGTACCCAGGAAAGTGCCTGTAGCACATGTACTTCTAGATATCATGGGCCTCATCATCTCTAACCTGAACTGGCCTGGGATGTCAAAAAGGAGGCAAAACTTGAATCAATGAAAAATGGGAAAAAAAGTCAATTGAAAACCAGGTTCACATTTTCAAGGAGGCACATTTCTCCTGCCTGTGATTGTAAAAATTAATGGAATTATGTCTCTACAGAATTCTTTTGGGGGAGGTTGGAAATGCCTAGTTGATTGTTAAGGCCATCTACATAAACCATGTTATGATTATTCCTTGAATATAGAAATTGTTGTAGTATCCCTGAAAATCCAGACCAATTTGTTCTCAATAGTTAATAACTCTTTTATTACAAAATTGACTCCTAGAGGAAAGGCGTTGGAGAGGAACACTTCTGACATAATCTTTATGTATAAGTAATTCTCAGCATAGCCTTCAAGAAAAATAAAGGAAGATAATAGAACAAAAGCTATAAGAAACTTGGAAAACCACATTCATGGAAACAGATGTGAGGGTGAAATTCCTGGACTTATATTCACACTTTCGCTTCTGGGAAATTAATAGTGAGTGAAGGTCAGCTTGTACAGGTTGTCCCGTTGTCTCCCTGGGTGAGCAATGGAAGTTTTATCGTGTTTATCAAAACCATGATGTATACTTAGACCACACGCAATCAATTTTGCTTCATTCTTTGATACTGAGGGTCAGTTTTACATTGTATGCTAAGTTACTAATAGGCATTTCTTTCTTTTTATCAAATGGTCATTTATGAGGAATTTAGTTTTGATTAAGGAGTATTAGACATTTTCCCACTAAGAATTGTTGTTTCTGACACTAAAACTCCGGCGAATGAAGCACAAATCCTTTATTCATTTGTTTTTTTCATGTACGTGTTGGAAAAATTGATAGTGCCTTGCTTACCTTTGGTTCACTGTCAAAAATATATTTCTTCTGGTTTAAGACAATAATAAATGTTCACTCTACCAGAAGGCTATAAAAGTCCAGCCTTCTTTTAGCTATGGGAAAATAAAGTTAATAATTAAAATTCTTAGAATCAAAAGTAAGCAAAATGATACAAGAAGAGTCAGTGCCTTCTGAGTCTGTAAGGGGTTGTCATGGTTACTTCTAAGTGACCTAATCGCTCCACTTCCAAGTCACTGTGAAACTTCCACTTCAGACAGCTTTTAATAGATGCATTCCCATGTACATTATATGCAACCAGCATAGACAAAAACATAATAATATCTCTTGATATTTGGAATAATAACAGGCATCATTTCTTTTATCTAACTTGCCATGGATGGCCTTCAATATATCCGAAGTAGAACACCGGCTGGACTGAAACAGGACACCACCAATAATTCCTACACACACGTGAACAAGTGCGTGCTATCTTCCAACCTAGAACGAGTACCCAAGATGCCAAGTAATGTATGACTATGGAACTGAAAAGTCTTAAAGTGTGAAGTATTCAGGAACGTAGTATCACTTCTTCCTCTGCAGACCTTCGAAAGTATATTAAATTACCACAGGATTTTATTTCTGGTAAAATCCTGGCTTTCTAGCCAGCCTGTTAACACGTTACTGTCTATGCAAAAACATAAGCCTCATCTCAAAGGAAATAAGGGATAGTTTATTCTGGAGTCAAGCATGAGTGACCATGACCTGGGAACACAGATTTAGGTTACCGCAAATTCCATGGTCCAGTGTATAGCAGATTCATTGCTTTTTTTTTTTAAGTAACAACCAAAAAAATCATAAATCAAAACACTTTTCAAATACCTTGGTGGATACATTCAATAGGCAGGGCATAGCAAAGTGGGGGTGAAGGGGCTCTACTATAGCTCTCAGATGCTATCTGATGACAGTCTTAGCTTTTTGATTGTTGGGATCTGTTGGTCTGCTAAATTAATACATTCCAAAAGGTTTTTATGTATAGTCATGCGATGTTAGGTCAGAAGCACTATGTTTAAGCAGTATTTACTTACGTGTGTATCTCAGACTCTCCATTATGAGTCAGTAGACTCCAACCTCATCAAAGATAAAGACAAAGATAAAGATGCTGTTTTCACTTCTCCTCTCCCACAACCAACCCAGAGTCTCCCTATGGCAGATATCCACTGCCATGCAACCCTACCCCATAAGCTTCCTCTTTCTAGAAAAAGTATCTCTCTGCCCGTAGTCACAGAGATTTAGACTATACTCAGGTGATATGGCTGAACACTTGGTGCTGATTTTCACCAAG
Organism: Nannospalax galili; assembly: GCF_000622305.1. Classification (NCBI taxonomy): domain Eukaryota; kingdom Metazoa; phylum Chordata; class Mammalia; order Rodentia; family Spalacidae; genus Nannospalax; species Nannospalax galili. The sequence continues at coordinate 1,132,426 of NW_008339223.1, forward strand.
ACAGAACCTGAGACGCTGGACCAATCAGAGTTGAGCTCCTCCTTATAGGAGACAATAGAGTCAGCAGCTCCCTGTTGCTGTTCTCACCACCGAATACAGGTGAAGGAAGAGATGGTTTGATCGTTCTTGATTATATGGATTGAGAAGTAAATATGGCATGAAAATAAGAAAGATAAAGCTAGTCTTCGAAAAGAGAAAGAGGTCTCTACCGAGAAGCTGCAGGAAATAGCGAAACCTCCTGCCCCGGCCACAGCAACTTCCAGCCCATCTCTTTATATGTCTCAGTTTTGATCATCTTCATCACACTTATCAGAATTCATAATTAGCTTTCTTAAATAGAAAACATTTATTGCTTTTTGTTAGCATCTGTCCTAGTTTGGGTTCCTGTTGCTGTGATAAAACTCTGACTGAAGCAACTTCGGGGGAAGCATTTATTCGGCTTCTGCTTCCAGGTCACAGTCCATGATTGAGGAAAGCCAGGGCAGGAGCTCGGGACGGGGCAGAAGCTGGAGCGGACCATGGGGAAATGCTGCTTACTGCCCTGCTTCCCCTGGCTTGCCCAGTTACCCTCATTATACAAGCCTTGCCCACCTACCTAGGGATGACACAGCTCATTGTGGGCTGGGTCCTCCTGCATTGATTATCAGTTAAGAAAATGCTACACACTGGGGCTGGAGAGATGGCTCAGCAGTTAAGAACACTAACTGCTCTTGTAGAAGACCTGGGTTCGAATCCAAGCTCCCACATGGCAGCACACAACTGTCTGTAATTCCAGTTCCAGGGGATCCGACAGCCTCTTTTGACCTCTGTGGGCATTGCACCACACAGGTGCACTTACCTACATACAATTCATGCAAATACATAAAATAAAAATAATAAATAAAATTTAAAAAAAGAAAATGATGTGCAGTCAAGGTCACAGGTGGGTACAATGGAGAAAATCCCTCCACCGCAGATGCCCTTTCTCCTCTGTTTCTAGTTTGTGTCAAGTTGAGGAAAATTAACTACCACAGACTTCAAACTGCTATGAGCTGAGAATAACCTTGAATGTTTGATCCTCCTGCCTCCACCTCCCAAGTGCTGGGATTATAGGTCTGTGCAACCACGCCTGGTTTATGCAGTGCTGGCGATAAAACTCGAGGTTTTGTGCACAGTGAGCAAGCACTCTAAAATGTAAGCCACATCTCCAGTCCTTCAATTAACTTTTCAACTGATCCTGCCATGTGCATATTTTCTGTCTCCCACTTCTAGAATGTACTTTATGATAGCAATTATTTCTGTTTGTTCACTGCTGCCTCTCAAGAGCCTGCAAAAAATCTATAAAGCCATAGTCAATAATATTTGCTGGATTCATGATTCTAGTAATACATATCTTAGTTTTGGTTTCTTAGCAGTTAAAAAGGCTATTGCTTATAGGGATAGACAGTGTTGATGGGGGGGGTGACTCGTCCAGGTGAATCACTGGGGAGCTCTGTTTGGGAAAGACGGAAAAGGGAAAGTGACAGAAAGAATTTTCAGAGCAGACTCAGGAAATCTTGCACTCTCTCTGGGTGACTTTGCTGTTTGCTGCCCTTGTGTGTATATGTCACAGAGCAAGCGGCTCTGAAAAGCCAGCAGGATAGCCCAAGAAAGAGATGGAAAGAGGCTAGGATAACAGAAGACTCGGGACCCTTCACAGAAGTGCAAACCTGTCAGTTATAAGTCACGATGTTTATGGCGCTGCAATATTTGCACTCTAATAAAAAAAAAATCACAAAGGAAGCCCCCTGTCAGGTTCCAGGAAAAAAAAAAGCTGCAAAACTTCTGTAGCAGTGGCCGTTCTCCTAATGGCCTACTGCTAGGTGCTTACCCAGCCACAAAGGGCAAAGACAGTGGGAGGAAGTGGGTTTCACCCCAGAACAGCCTTTGTGGGTAGCCATAGATTGACCAGAAACCTATCAGTTTATGGCACAGTCTTCATTATTTGGGGAAAACATCTTTGACATACACAAGTGGCATCTTTGGTGTGTTCTTCCCTGTCTCCACCTGTGACTGAAGCCCATTCATCCCGACAGGAATATAGAGGTGAAAGTATGTACCTGGAGGAGTGGCAGATGCACAGGTTAACACAGACAGCTAATTAGAAAAGCCCCACCACATGTTTGTCAAAGTTCAAATTCACCTCAATGCTTCTGGTGTCCCCACTCTTCTGATGGTCGCTGTCTCTGCTCAGCAGTTGGCTGTACAGGGGAGCCCAGGCTGTTCCTTCGTGGCCTGCCTACCTCTAGCCTCACCTTCCTCTCAACTTCCCTGATCTCGTTCCTATTCCGTTGCATCTTTTGGATCCTGGAAAGGACTGTTAGGTCTCCACTCACGTTCTTCCCTCACTTCATCTGTAGAGCCTCTTCTTTTCCACATCACCACCTTGAATTGTGTGCTCTAAAGTGAAGGAGTCACTGTGAATTTGGTCCATCAAACATGCCGTCATTATCTTCCACAGTCCCTTCCAGTCAGGAACCTGATACCCAGGCTAGGCTTTGTCTCTGTCTCAATATTGTTCACTGCACAAGGACAAATACCTTTTCTTTTATGCATAAGTGAAGCAGTTTCCGTCACAGTGTCATAGTTTAGTTTATACTTCCACATAGTTTAATTTACTCTTGAATGAATGAATGGATGAATGAATGAATGAATGAATGAACACCAAGAAAAATCTGTCTTCTCAACAGCTTTTTCAGGGTAATAATCAGAATGAAATGCCCAAAGAACTGGTGTCTGTTTTCTTTTCCTGTCACTGTCTAATCTAGTTCACATAATATGTAACTTTGTTTCCTTTCCTGTCTGGCCACAGAAGAACTACTAATGATGGGAATTTCAACAGCTGTAGGCAAGACACGCATTTAGGCAGTTAGCAATTTATACTATGAGGAAATTACTACTGAGCTTGGTGTGAAGTCTGGCTCCCCTTTCACTAAGCTCTGGTTTTCAATATTGCCCCTATACACACTGGAGTAAATCAACACAATAAGGACAGAGTAAGACACTTGATATGAAGTCCTTTATAGACCAACAAGGACATGATTAATTCATGACTTTCATTCCACTTTCTGTGAAGTGTATGCTGGGTTCTTGGTCTCCAGTGTGAGGTTACTAAATTTACACTTTGACAGAATGCTCTCACCTTGTGTCCTCTGCGGGACTCTCACTGGTGCTCACTCAACAACACTATTTGATAACTTCTAGAAAGATGTGTCTGAGGCCTCTGGGAATAGCATGGGCTCCGTGTCACCCTCTACAGTCCTCAGTTCTCCTGAGTTGTAGTTATTGTATTAGCAAAATATGCAAACTCAATTAAATGTAATTGACTTCTCCCTCCAATGATAATTACAGCTCCATTAATGTGCCAGTTCAACACAAAGGTGACCACAGGAGGAAACTAGCTTCTGCAGGCACAGACTCAGCTCAGACCCCTGCTGGGGTTATGCTGCTTCGGCATTCCTTAAAAAATAAATCCTGCGGAATCACTGGACTGATTTAGACTTCATGTTAAAAACAGGAAAGAAACAGCTGATGTCTGAATTTGCTAATTTCTGCTGATTCAGTCAGAGGACAATGCTCTCAGGCTGAGAGGGAAACATTCAGGTATACGTGTCACGATCTGAAAACAAAGTTCAGGTCGCATTCAGCACATCTAATAGTAGGTTGGCACCATTGTTACGTGAGTACTTCCGAAGAAATTAGACAAAATTCCAATCTTGAAAAAGCAGTCTGGCTTTTTCCTTCCCATTGACATATTTGAACAGAAATGCTGTTCCGGGACCTTCCTTCAACACTGGGAACCGTAAACTGTGCTGCCATGACCTCGTCTGCATGTATGGGGGAAGTAAGGGAGATACTGGTCTCTCACCTGCCTTCATATTGACTCTCCCATGACAAAAAGGCTGTGGCTTATCAAAGATCACACAGTGAGTCCCTGCTGTGCTCACAGGGCAGAAAACACTCAGGTTTGCATCCCTTTGGTAGCACATATTTAGCTTTCTGTGCTACGCTGTGTGCCCTGCTTGCTCAATTTATGTTCCTGCTTTTTCCTGCTGGCCTGTTTCCAAGGAAAATGCAAACATGCATACATTACATCACACATACAGGCAAGTGTACATACACACATTCTTCACAGCTGGAAGAAATTCCTATGAGTTCTGTCTCCCCTACGTAGCTGTACCAACGGCTTCCTGTTACTCTACCTTGCTTACTCGGCCTGGCCGTTGCCATTTCATGCAGCATGGCCAGATTCAACACATGCAGATAAAACAGCAGTGGAATATGAGTTTCAGATAAACACTTACTACGTTTTTAGAAAAATAAATCCCATGCCATGGTTAGGACATAGTCTTAACGTCACTTACTGCTCCTTGGATATTCAGATCTCACTGGTTCCCTGTATTTTATGTGGTGATCTTACTGGAACCACAACTGTGTGCATCTTTTCTATTTATCTGCTCATTCCATGAATTGTCTTCCCCTAATTCCCTCCGTTTCAGCTGAGCACAGTGCAGCATGTTCTTCGTGTTTACAAGCCTGCTGGGGAGAAGCAGGCTTGTAAACACCCCTCAACACTCAATCATGAGCTCCAGCTGGAGCTCACTGTAGACTAGCTGACTGTGGGTGTCAAATCCCTCAAAAGGTCAGTTTCCTCATCTGTAAAAACAAAGGTTCCAAAAGTTGCTATTTTACAGCTCCTTGTGAAAACTAAATGAAAATACACAGCTGTTGAACATATAGCATGAACTCTTCAAGTTATTATCAGGAAGTGTTGGGGTTACTACTTTTGTGTTTATTGGATGGATCTCAACACAAAAGCCCAGGGAGATGAGGTGAATTCCTCATACTTACTTGGTAACAGTGCTAGTAGGTTTTGAAGGGGGTTTCCTAGATTGCTTCCAACATCAAATTCAGGCTTTCAGACCTTCATCGCTTGAAGACCAGTGTGTTAACTACTGGTAATGTGTCCAGTTACCATTAACATGGCCTTCTCTCTTCCTTGGTAGAAGGACCTCAGTGTGAAATCACAAGTGCTGGAATCAAAGGCTTGCACCATCATGCCCAGAGATTGTGGCTACTTTTACCAAGTGTCTCTGCCCAGCTATGTGGGTATACTGGGAAAGGTCCTCCCTAACTGAATACATGAGTACATACAATGCATTTGGTTTACTTGTGATCATGTGATGCTTTTTGGCCAATGAGACCTGAGATACATGGGGGACTTCTGGAAACCATTTGACTTAGTAATGAAAATATAGGCAGAAGTAAAAAATGCTTTTCTACTCCAGAGGTAGCAATATCAAAACAGGAATCTCAGAATGACTGCAATCAGTTTGCAGCCAGGGATAGAGATGTGTCTGGTGTCCTGGAAATGACCAATGAGCAGAAGGAAAACATCGCTTTCTGTCGTGTTACTGCAGCTTTTCCTATTTCTACACTCTTGGTCTACTGCTCAGGACCCAGACACCCCGAGTAACACAAAACTCCAACACACATAAGGAAGAGCTTGATTTAATGGTATTTCCTCTTCTTTGCATTTCTGTAAAACTGTGTACCTGCACCACTCGACTTATTTCTGGATGAAATTTAAAATACGCAGATTTCTCTTACCTCACACACTTGATTGTCTAAACTCTAAATTCCGAGCATGTGGTTGTCATTTATTATGTACTCCAACAAATAATAAAACATAAATAATATGTAAAATGGTTGTTATAGAGAGCAGTGACCAAAAAGTACAGATGCAGTTATTTTTTCTGAATATTTTTAAGTCAACTATTAGCCGAATTCATAGGTGAAAATCCCTCAGCTATGTAGGACCCACTGTACACATATTTATTTACCTCTAACAAGAAACTTTCTATTAAGTCTTAGAGGCAGCAAATCAACAGAGAACCTGATTTCAAGGAGGCCATCTTCTTTTTGAGAAGATTTATTATTAGTAGTGTTAATAATAATTTGTTTATAAATTTAGAGTTCAAAATTATTTTAAAATACAGCACCTTTTATAAAGTTCAAAATTTGTTAGGCATTGTGGCACATGCTTTTAATCCTGGTACTTGGGAGGCAGAAAGTGGATTTCTGTAATTGAGACCAGTCTGGTCTATATAATGAGTTCCTGGCCAGTTGTGGCTACAGAGAGAACCTGTCTCAAAAAGACCAAAAAAGGAAAAAAAAAAAAAACCTCAAATTTTGACAAGATAAAATATAAAGGATAATATTATAAAATACATTTTTGGTAACATTTAAGGCTTATGTCAGTAGAAAGCAATGTTCTGGGAATATT
>NW_008339223.1:1138921-1166305 GCF_000622305.1 Nannospalax galili
TCCTCCTCTTCCACCACCTCCTCCTCCTCTTGTTTGTTTTGTTTGTTTGTTTTTGAAAGAAGTTCTCCCTACGTAGCCCTGACCCGTGACTGGCCTGTAACTCACTATGTAGACCAGGGTGACCATGAACTCAAACAGATCTGTCTGACTTTGTCACCTGAGCACTGCAAGTAAAGGGTGCACCTTCACGCCAAGTGATTAGAACTACGTTTTACCGGGAGTTTGAAACAGTAGATCTCGAGTGGGGAGCTCAGTGTTCTCATTAAAAAAACAAAATGATTCTGATGTAAGTAATATCTTGGACATGTATTGAGAAATGTTTAACCTATAAAATAAAAATTATTAAGTGATGAGTCCAGAATTGACATTAAACAGTAGTTCCTCAGTGTGATATGAAGTCAGTAGAGGCATCTGCCGGGAACTTGTTAGAAATGCTCATTCTTGGACTAAGACCCAAGGTTTATTTATCATCAGATATAAATCAGAAGCTCTGGAGACAAAAATCCAGCAGTCATTTCATGAGGATGTGGGCGATTCTCCTTCCTGCTAAAGGTTTAAGAAGCATTGACTTAAATATATAGAAAGCATCCCTGGAGATGGCCTTGACACATCCTGGTAAAATGTGAAGAGAATAAAAACAGCCAGCTGGCTATTTCCTACGAACTAGGGCCCAATCCAAGGCAGGCGGAAGGTCATAAACACAGTGGGTAAGGCACTGGCCACAGTCAAACCTCACCTGAGAGATTCACAGTCAAGGGCTGCTTGACTCTGGTCAGAAATTCCCTCTGAACAGCAATGTCTTACTGTTGTTGTTCAACATAAGACCGCACCAAGGGCTGGAGATGAGTCTAGAAGGCGACAGAGTCAAGGAGAGACACCCCTGCCCATCATAGTGCTCTCTGGACTTGACAGCCATTGCTAACCTGCTGGTCTCACCAGGCTAACCCCACCTTTTCAAGAGGCAGTCCTCTTTTAACACTGTGCTGGCAGCAGCTTTCCAAGTTCCTTATGTCACACTGTTGTGTGCTTACAGCTCAGTTCAGGTTATCAAATAGGCAGAAGAGCCTATGCTTGTCCAGCCATGAAACAGGCCAGCTTCAGTGAGGTCCAGAGAGAAGGCCCATGTTCTTCCCCACCAAGTGCTCAGAGGACAGAGGATGAAATAGGATGGCTCAAGTCAGCTCATACCACGTCACAACCAACAACTGAGCCCCACTGGTCACTAAGAACATCCTGAGATGAGTGTATGCACAAGTAAAGAATTTAGAGTGCAACTTATTAATGTTATTAATAAATGATATTTGTGTAAATTGTATAAACAGAAGTATAAATTATCTACCAGCAGAACCTACGTAGTATCTTAGGAAATACACCCATGTTAGTAATTATTATTAAATCAGCCTTTCTGGGCATGGTGGCACACGACTGTAGTCCCAGCACTTGGGAGGCAGAGGCAGGTAGATTTCTGTAAGTTCAAGATCAGCCTGGTCTATGTAGCGAGTTCCAGACCAGCTGAGGCTACAGGGAGTCCCTGTTTCAAAAAGACCAACAACAACAACAACAACAATAACAACAAACGAAAAACGAAATCAGTCCTTGCGTGATTGACTGGGGCACACGATTGGATATTTAACAACACCCCGGCCCCTACTCACTATATTCTAGCAACATCCTTCTTAACCACCCCCAGTAGTGAAAACCAAATTTGTCTAGATGTTTTCTAATGTTTGTTACAGAACATTGTCTCAGCTGAGAAGTGTTAGTCCCATTTTGTGGCTGAGAAAACTGAGGCTTACAGGAGTGATTGTTGACACTCAGGCAGCTGTCAAAGGCAGGACTTAGGACTTTGATACTTTTTATAGTGCCGAGTGCTCGCTCAGCACTTGATACATCACAGAATACTAATATCTTTTAATAGCCATAGTCCTACCAAGCATTGTCCTCATTGTCCTTGGCTGCCAATGGGAAGGTAGAGTTTGTATTTCTGTGCCTCCTTCGGAGATGTTGGGCACCCTGAACCCAGCATTAATCCTGTTTCTACGTGGAGTGGGACAAAGTCTAATGTTGTCATATCCAATGAACCTTTAAAACAGAGTGAGGTGAGTGTGGGGTGGCTCTTTTGTCCTGCTGTGTTTAATAAGGTCACTGAATTAAGCAGGCCATGATTTCTAATGCTCAGTGACTCACTTCCTCAGCCTTCGATGCTGTTATGCCTCGGGTACTGAAGGGGTCGAGGAGCTGGTGCTTGCCAAGTGCCAGGAGAGTTTGAGTGCATCACTCTTCAGGGCTTGTGAAGTGGAAACTCTCTAATCAGAACGTGCGCAGTACAAAGGCTGGGAGTTTGGGATTGTCACTGTGCTATCTGTCAGATGCTACCTCTCCACGGTGCTGAGGTCTAGGCAACAGGATAAGGATATCAGGGCAGACAATCCAAAACAGCAGCACCTAGCCAAAATGGCAGCACCCAACCACAACGGCAGCACCCAACCACAACCGCAGCACTCTCTGGGGCTGGAGAGGTGACTCAGCAGTTAAGAGTGCTGGCTGCTCTTGCACGGGACTCAGGTTCAGTTCCCAGCACCCATGTGGTGGCTAACAACCATCCATAACTCCAGTTCCAGGGATAACTGATGCTTGCTTCTGACCTCCATGGGCATTGCATGACACAGGTGCACTTACATAAATGCAGGCAATGCACTCATACACATAAAATAAAATAATAAAAATTAAAAATAAAATGGCAGCACTCACTCTTTGTTTGGAACTTTGTGAGCCATATTGGATGAATTGCTGCTTCTAAGATTCTTGGTTTATCCAAAGTGAACCTTTTGCTTACCTTCGTTTTCTGAGTATTTACATCAAAATGATATTGTGTTTATGGCCCCCAACTATGTTATATAAAATTCTCATAATCTCAGCTTACTAAATATATTTATTATGTCACACCCACCCCCTTGCTTACCATTACAATGCTGTGTCCATCAGCTAAGGGCATGCGTTGCCTCACGCAGCTTGTCGTTATAAGAGACTGGCAAGCTGTGTTATTATCCTTGCTAAGTGGCTGTGTAGTGTTAGGAAAACTCCCCAGACCGCAGTCTATGTCCTGTTTCCACTTTCAAAATTCTATATATCCAACTTGTTAACTGAAGAGACCCTTTTCGAGGCTAACCAATTTCGTTGGACCCTCACCAGTCAACTGAACCTGACCAGGCTTTGCCTGAAATGTAGTTATAACTACTTAAATATCAATATTAACTAATTTGAGTTAAGAATTAGGTTCAAATTTTCTGAAGATATTTTTAAGCAGTTTGGTGACTGTGTGCGATGAATCAGTGGGTTAGTGATGGAAGGACAAAAGCAGGGTTAGCGGAGAACAAGCTTGTTTGGGCCTCGATGGTCTGTTTCTCACTCCTTCAGACATTTAGCCCTTCACTGTGTGATGCTGTTGTGGTTTCCTTGCTACTCACCTTTGGTGGACAGGGGTCATCACTTCACAAGAGTCAGCAAAAAACATGTGTTAGGCTCAAAAGGCAAGTCGTTTCACTGCAATGACCAGTGTCGGGTGACACACAGCAGTATCCCACTTCTCACTGCTGGAATAGCCTTTCCATTCGGACCTGACCCATTCACAAATTGAGAACCATGTACTGCCTATTCGTATCATGCTTCAAGAGAGTCCCTAGCTGAGGAGAACTGTGTGTGTTTTAATGAGTAAAGAAACATAAGGTACCAGTTCCGGAGTCAGCAGCACGAGAGCAAAGGGCCTTGGTGGGAAGCTGTCGTGAGCTAGTCAGAAAACACACGCGGGCGGCTGTTACAACCTTACTCGCTCTGGTTTTCTACCAGCCTAAGCTCCTTGTGGCTCTGATGAAGGACGAGGACAAAGACAGAGAAGCCCTTCAACCGTGGTCTTGGCCCAGGTTGAGAAGTAGATGCTTCCTGTGAGAAGTCAGGCTTGCACCCTGTTCCTCACTAGTGGCTGCTACACCTGGGGATGCTGCTAGACTTTCTGAAGACAGAGCAAGTGATGGAACGAAGGCACCAGGTGTTGGGATGAACGACGTAGACTCTGAAGTCAGCCTGCTTTGTCCTGACTTAGTACTGTGGAGCCACCGCATTTTATTCTGTTTAATCCTCAGTACCTTGACATCCGTAAAACAGCATTAAAAAAGATCCTGTTCACTATGTGTGGAATTAAATGAGGTAATTTACAGAAAATTCTTAGAACAGTGCTTGGTGCATAGTCTCATAAATATCAACAGCTATTAATGCTTAAAGCCAATAAATAGCCTTCTGTTCAAACTTAGCATAAAATCAATAGAAGTTCTTGCTTTTAGGGGCCTCATACTTTCACACAGGGAGGGCATTGTGATTCCAGGTCCTTTTTTTCTTCCAAAGGCTTCATATTCTTGCACAGGGAGTGTGCGGGATAGCTTTAGTGCCAACTTGGCACACTTCAGTAGAGGAAGCCTCAAGTGGGAAATTGCCTCCATTGGACTGGCCTGTGGCCATGTCTGTGGGGCATCATCTTGATTACTGAGTGATATGGGAGGGCCCAGCCCACTGTGGGTGGTGCCACCCCTGGACAGGTGGGCCTTTGTTGTATAAGAAAGCAGGTTGAGCAGGGGCCAGGGGAGCAAGCTAGTAAGCAGTGTTCCTCCATGGCCTGTGCTCCAGTTCCTGCCTCCAGGGTCCTGCCCTGAGTTCCTACCTTGGACTCCCTGATGAACTGTAACCTGGGAGATGTAAGCTGAATAAACATTTTTCTCCCCAAGTTGGTATTGGTCAGAGTATTTTGTCACAGCAAGAACAAACTAGAACAGGGAGGGCACTGTGATTCCATGTCCTCTTTTTCTTAGAAGCAGACTGGTTTCCAGGATTCCCTGGTAATGACTAATATTGAGAATGTATAATTCTACAAAGAACACAAATAACCCAATTCAAAGTGAGCAAAATGACCCAATAAATATATCTCCAAAATGATACACAAATGGCCCCTAGAAATGTGCAAAGATACTCAGCTTCACTAATAGAACAATGCAGATTGCAGTCATGATGAAGAATTTCACACCCATTAGGATGTGAAATGTAAGAGAAAGGCAGAGCGATAGGAGAAAGGAGAGACTGGCACTCTGTGTGCTCTTGTTGGGGTTGTAAAATGTGCCACTGCTGATGAGAAATGCCAAAAATAATTAAAAATAAAATATCATATGATCCAGAAATCCAACCTTTGAATAAAGGAATTGAAAATAAGATCTAGAAGATATTTCTTCACCCATGTTTACAGTAGAATTATTCCCAGTAGCCAAGAGGCAGAAGCAACCTAAATGTCTATCAGCATAAGAATGAAAGCTAACTATGAGATATGCATGCAGTGGAATACTGTCATCCTTCAAAAGGGGAATACTGTAACAAACTACAACAGGATGAACTTTGGGGGACATTATGCAACTAAAATACACCAGCCACGGAAAGACAAGCTATTTTATTCCGCTTACATGAGTTTATCTAAAATTGTCAGATTTCATAGGAACAAACTAGAATGGAGTTGCCAGGAGTTGGGAGAAAGAAATAAAGAGTTTGGGGTATATAGTTTCAGTTTTGAAGTTCTAGAAGTTTGCTGCTCTACTCAGTCCTACTGCACTGTTCATCCAGGATGCTTACATCAGTAACGAACAGAGTGAAGACAGCTCTGATGTTAACAGCAAAGATTCAAGCAATGTGTAACCAAGTGAGGTCTGTGTGGTAAGGAAGTCGTAAAACCAGTCCACGTGGGTCTGACTTCATACCTGAGAGCTACTGGTCACCTTCCCCAGACCTACGAGAACAGGTGTGTCCGTGCATGCTGTATCATCCAGCAATCAGGGCAGAACAAAATCGATGTTTGTGGGGACAATGAGGTAAAGGGAGGAGAGCCCTAGGCCCAGGAGCAGGTGCTCCCACATGGAGGGAGAGGGATGCAAGAACAATGTGCAGGCCAGCCCTTGATGAAACAAGACATATGAGCCTAACCACAGCTGGGCAGTTTCCCACCCACCAGACACAAATGTTTATGCCTGCCTCGCTTGCCTTTTACAAGTCTCCTAGAAAAATAAAATACAGTGTCACTGGGTCTGCACATGTTTTGTAAACTGTAGAACGCTGTTAATGTAGAGAAAATGTGAGGGGAAGATCATCAGGCCGGGGACACGGCAATGCATGATCCTAAAGACGGGAGACTCAGCTTCTATTGTTCACCAGGTGAAGTTATCCTTGAGGACCGGGGACAACTGGATAGATGATGCCAAGATCCAGGTGTTCACTTGATCTGATCGATTCTTCTAGAAGCTTTGGTCGCTCAGCAGAGTGGGTATTCCTGCCATTGACAGAGTAGTGCTGCAAGATCTGTTGATATCGCATGGCAGGGAGGTACTGTAGAATTATTCTGACATTTGACCACAGTCTAAAATGAGGGTGACTGTTTCTGCCCATTCCTGAAGTGAACATTGCGTCTCCCTGAAGGGAAGAGCAGTATTCACTTAAGAAAACGTGTTTTCCTTTTCATGGAAGAAGACCTTCAGCAGCAAAACACTGACTCATTCATGTCAAGCTCAAAACTGAAAACCTGTGCTTACAGTTCCATGGGACTCACTTGCTTTACTCCCTAAGCTCCCTTTCCAGTCCCTCTCCTCTTCTATTCATTCTGCTCTCCTGCTTTTCTTTCAGCTATAAACCTTGTTTTGGTATTGGCGCTGTTGTTTTGTTTTGTTTTGTTTGTAGGTCTGAGACTTAAATCCAAGGCAGGCGCTCTAGGCCAGAGCTGTACCCTCAGCCCTACAAACCGTGTGTTGAAACCCAATGGCAGCTCTGTCCTAGACAGTTGTTCCAGCTGTGCAATGGCATGCTGGACATGCAGGAGGGCAGAATTAAAGTCCATGTTCACTGAGTGGGACACATGCAGACATCCTCAGGAGCAGTTTCTTCATCACTGATTACTCAACTGGTTAGAGTAGCAATAAGACTAAATCGAGGCATCACTAATGTTTGTTACTTGATAAATTTCCACAGACACCTCATAGCTGATTGGTGTTAGCTGAAGAACAGCTCATCAGATAAGCTAGATGGTGGCACTGGTTCCAGGTGTTGTGGAGACCTCCTTCTCTTAGGATGGATCACGTCTATTTTCACTTTTGGAGCAAGTTTTGTTCAATAAATTGAAGAGAGACTTGAAAGTTTTATTAAAACTTCAGGTCTGTGCCCATTGAAAGATAGAGGCTCATGGGCTCTAAATATTGAAAGAAATAGATATATCTAATTTCTCACTTCTTAAATAATACAACAAAACAAAACGTGAAAGATAGCAGATGTCCAACAGATTAGATATCTGTCCTCTGTAGTAGCGATTTACACGCCTAATCAGTACTTGGCATTCAGAGAACTGATTTTTTTTTCATTTATTTCCATGGAAAGAAAAGGGAAATATGCCTTCTAATATGCCTGCAAAGATGTGATTCTCTTTCACTTTTAAGTATAATTTAAAGAAAAGTAATCTATCTTGAAGCTTATGTTAGAAAGATCCCCAAATGATCTCCAACAGCTATATTAGCATATTCAAATCCAAAGCATCTTATTACCAAGTTTAGGTGAGCTCATCACACTCATCTAGTTTAAGTTTCCACTTAGGGTTAGCTGTGAAGTCTAACAGAGCTTGTGTGAGTCTTATTCCACAAGTATATATAAAAATGTGACTCTCACTCACTCCTTGTGTTTGTCATAAGGATGTAGTTTACGAAGCATCATGTGTAACAGAGTGAGCATTATATTGATAGCAATTGCTGGCAGCAAGAGTAGCACTCTTACCAGGCAGAGGAATGGGACTAGGACTCAGGCATGAACAACCTGTGGCCATGGGCTGGAGTCCAAGGACAGCTGTGAGTGTGGTCTAACACATTTGTAGATGGCAATGTCACATCACAATATCAAAAGTTGGATACCTGTAGTGAAATTTTTCTAGGTTCCTTTCAGTTTCAAAAACTGAGTGATGGTGCTGGAGAGATGGTTCAGCATCAGAGGAATGCTATGAAGGACTGCAGGTTAGCCCCCAGAACCCAGACCAGGCAGCTCACAGCTGCATGTAAGTCATGCTCTAGAGATCCCTCCGCTGGTCTTTGTGGGCACCCATACATATGTCTCTCTCTCTCTCTCTCTCTCTCTCTCTCTCTCTCTCTTTCTCTCTCTCTCTCTCAATAATAATAATAATAAATAAATAAGAACAAAATAAAATCTTAAAAGGTAAAATGTTGTTACTTCATATTCCACATTGAGCTGTCTTGATATTGGGAAAAACTTAAATAATGTGATCATCTGTCAGAGAAGCTGGCCAATTCTAAGTAGACTTAACTTAGAATTTCTTTTTCATCCACTTTCAAAGGTCCATGGAGCACACAACTCACTAATCACCAAAACCCATTTCAAAAGTTATCATTGAATGTACACTGCAAACATGCCCCATTAAAAGAAAATATCATTCATTTATTAAAAAGTGCTCTTAAGCAAATAGCCACACTTAAAAAAATTAATCCTGTTCCCAAATCCATACCTCTATCATTAGTGACTCAGTCTGACATGGTGACATTGGCACAAACTTGTACATTTCTTACTGAGGCATCTTAAAGACCGTTGACTTCCATCTAGCATTTAGGATATCCAGTTGGTAAAATAAACTTGGGGTACCTCAGAGTGTATGTGCATATGTTTGCATGCACACACACAGTTTTTGGAAACTCAAATCTCACAGAGGAAAGGTGTTTGCTGTCTCTTGAGCCACAATGGGAGCCGTCTCGGTCCCAGGATCACAGTGCCCACAGTTAGCACCATCCCTGCCCAGGGTTCACAATACCCACAGCGGGCACCCTGTCTGTCTGGTCTTCGCAATGCTCACAAGCTGTGCCACAAGCTTCTCAGTGCTTGCTGTGAGACTAACAAAAGTCCTGCAACCTGCTGTTGTGGGAGTTTCTCACAGCCACAGCAGTTCTTTCTCCCTTTTAATGAAATTCCTTTCTATTTCTCCAGGTATGACTCCCCTTGGACCGGCAGGGCATATTTTCTCCTTGAGTTAGGACAGCTTATGACAAATAATGATGGGGAATCAATAGACAGGAGGGAAATATTGGGTGAGAGGCTGAATGAATCTCTGAGATGAATTAGTGACCATAGGCATGGCCAGCTCTCTGTTCACTTATGTGCTCCTACTCCATCTCACTAACAACCTGAAAGAAAATCAAATATTTTGTTTGGGGGCTTCACTAATATCAGCAACTTTTACTATCTTAATGGCATTTTTATTGATCTCAGCTTTAATGGGAGCTGTATATATTTGATGTTGGTCATTTAAAGTAGAGGTGAGTAATAGACTTCCCCACTGAGGATCATAAAGCAGCCCCTTGTCTGGCAAGCACGGGAAGCAAATAGAAGACAGCATTTAATCTACTGTTCTACCGCAGCTATCGGGGCTGAGATGGAAAGAATTAAAATGTAAAGGTTGGAGTGTCCCTACCCTTGCCCCTCCTACTTCCTTTCCCCCTCACCCCTCCCCAGGCTGACTCCTGGGTGTACTGGTCATCAGCAGACTAACAACAAAAGGCCACTGGCGCAATGACCTTGGCGGTGGCATCACGCACTGGAGGAAAGAAATGAAGCCATTAGACTGAGGCAGGAGAACAGGTTATAAATCAAGCCATTTCCAATAAGCTGTCGTAATGACCATCCATCATTGCCAGCCCGGCACACAGCAGACCATGGAGACGCTGGAGCTGCTAAAGCTGACACATAAACAATCATAATTCGGGCTTGATGCTCAGCCCTTCAGGAAATTCAGGAACATTGGCTTTTCTTTTGTTTGTCAGAGTTGATATTTAAACCATAAGATGTAATAAATAGAAGCTAGGTGACACACTAGTATAGTTACAAGCATCGCTTTCTGGGTGCGACTAAAGGGAAAATAAAAAGTGGAATTCCAAAAATAGCTATCATTGACGGAATAAAAATACAGGCTCCCGCTCCCTGCTCCAAATCAAAGCAACAAACCAAATATCAGAATTCGTGGAATGATGGATAGATGTTTTGGGAATAGCTTCATAGGTCTCCTGACTTAGAGAATTATAGCAATTTGTGTTTTTGAAGTGAAATATAACAATACTAGATTGTGAGAGGGTGTTTTATATAATAATGAAAGAAAACTGGACAAATGACTCAAATGTGCACATGCGACCAGATTCCCAGTGGGTTGTGGGGGTCAGATATGTAGAGTTTAGACCTCTTAATATTATGATGGGACAATCCCTATTGCGTTTTACAGCAAAGATTCTAAAACAATGTTAACGTTTTATGTACACTCAAGAGTGTTGACTGTGACTTTGGGGTGGGGTAGGAGAGGCACTGCCAGGCAAAGAACAAGTTATTCCGGTATGTCTGGTTTTCTTCTGAAAATGGTTAAAATGGTTTTCTCAGATTGCTAGAAGGGTATTCAAGGACGTACCCATTAGAGAGCGCTCTCTAGCATGTCGCCCTAGGTTTTTTCTGTTGCACAGTTCTTGCTTCTCTCTGTCTTGATTTGATAATATAAAATATCTAGTCCATCTTTCTTATATGATATTCTCTACTACAAATAATAACCTTAGTTTTCAAAATATATTTCAGACCATTAAAAGCAGTTAATGGGGTTGGGTGGCCTTAAAATTGAAAAGATGACCCTCACTGGCTATGATGCTATCTCGAACAGTTTAGTAACGCAGTAGAGTTAACTTGTCTGGTACCAAAGCCAAGATCAATCCAACTAAGCATAACAGAGACATGCTGTGACTACCATCGAATGTTCCAAGGAACAGCTTGGTAATATATGAAGAGACTGTAATGTCCTTTTCAAGTTGGTCATTGTGCTTTAACCCTGACAATGCATGAAATCTCAGAGAGGTTGTTTGATAACTATGATGCAAATGTTGGATGATACACTGTGCGGCAATCTATAAAGTGCTGTACTAATAGAAATAAACATGCATAATGTTTGTGAATTACACGATTTCTCAAAAGGAGGAAATTTCTTATAGCCAATGCAGACAATTTAGCCCTATTCGGTTTCTTTTTTCCCTGAACTTAAAATCCATAAAAAAAGAAAATGTACATACAGATATTTATACTTTTTAAAACTGTCAGACTCAAAATAAAATGCTTTAATTATATTTTTCAGAACAGAGGAAGGTGAGGTTGTGTGCTGTACAACAAATCAATGCAGGCAATAACCATTTTTCTTCCTGGTTGAAAAATAGGACTGCCAATTGCGTGTGGGATCTGATTAAAACAGCTAACGGATATGAGAATGCTTAATCAGATACATTTCCAGACGTGACATATTTTGATTCCAGGTAAGGTTAGAACATTGATCTAGAACGAGTCCATCTTCTCTGACAAGTTTTAAAGAAAAGATTTTGAAATGCTTGGTTTCTCTGGGACAAAGGTCAGATGTATTTAACTACCAGAGGGAAGGACTGGAGTTGGCGTCCCCTCTTTCGTGTGGCCGCCTATCGAATTTGCCCCTTCAGCTAAATGAGGAAGTCTAAGTGAGTTTGCCCCCGACTTCTCAAGAAATCGGTTTAAATTTTTAATGGTCTGTCTAAATACTCCCATAATTAAGCATCTGAAGAATTTTTAATACAAATGTAATAGATTTGTTTTTCATGAGCTGTTATCTAAATAGTCATTTATGATAAATATTTATAAATGTTTGTAAATAAAATATTAGTTGCCTAAAATGACATTTTGGTGTGATGCTAACTATCAGAGCAGTGCGGCCTAGCATGAGGCTGTCCAACAATGCACACTGGAGGTACTGACTCTGCATCAGCACCGTGTGGTAGCTATGGGGCAGGCTGTGGGGTCTCCCCAGAGTTGCTCTTGGACAGAAGTAGAGATGCTGCAGATGTTAGGGTGGTTAAATGTGCACGAACAGCCCAGCAGTCCCTTTCCTCCCTCTGCAGTAAAACACTACCAGAAGTGGGAGCATCTAGACTATTCTGGAAGCTTTTCTCAGTGGACAATCTCATATTCTCGTCTCTGGCACTTGTTACAAGGTTCCAGTCTCTCTTTGTCTCTGGTCCCTGGATGTGAGACCTTTCAGAAAAGGAAGGACAGAGACTTGACTATTGTCCAGGAAGCTCACTGCCTGTGCAACATGTTCTGTGCCAAGGCCAAATTGGAGCACAAAATAGCAGATAAGGAGACAGGCAGGAAGGACTGTAAACAGCCTCTAGGAAGCTTTGTTCTGGGTTAAAAAGAAAAACGGGCGGCAGCATGTTGAAATGTCTTCTGAGATTGAGTGTCTGTCTATTCACCTGCCCAGGAGCAAACTGAACCTCCATGGGCCTCAGCATCTCCATCTGTGTGCCATGAAAATAAATATATTCCATTTACATATTTTAGGGACACTAATGAGAGCAACAGTTTGTTTTTATTTATTCATTAATTGATGCAATTTATAAACTTCCGCCATCTGCTACCAAATTCAATTAACTAATCGTTATATCCCAGTGTTGTAAGTGTAATATTTTATACAAATGCTGAAATGGTAGAGGCAGCCGGGTATGGGAGGGAGTGAGGTGGCATTATTTTTTCAGAAGAGTGTATCACAGGGTCACACTGCACTTATCTTTAAACACATTTGAGTGTTGCGACTGCTCTGTGCCGTTTAAGGGGAAACACACAGTGAGTAATGATGGATTTTGAAGGATTCTGAGTGTTGGCTTGGTGCACTGAGTGAACTCCAGTGCCTCTCAGCCTCAGTCTCCACATTTATAAAATGAAGTTGATTAGACATTGATGTTGGTATGGTTTTCTCTTTGGTTACAACATTCAATTTGATACTTCAAAATGCCACATAGAAGACACAGTGACGGAACGGGACCCCAGCTCGGCAGTGAAGAGGAGGCTCAGAGCAGGAAAAGCGCTAGCATGTTTTCAGATCACTAGCTTGTGAGGACTGAGGACTCAGATTTACAGGTTGCTTGTTTTTAACTTTTAGAAAAAAATGTTTCTATATCCATAATATATGTTTCTGATGTGTTTTTATAAGTAGATCCTTTTCCAAAATGATTTCAACTCAGAACTTTGCTACTTTGTGATTTCAAATTGGCTCTTTTATTCTTGGGCCGTTTCTGGGGCAGAGTCCTCTGAAAACTTCTGCTGGCTGTTGAAATTTTTCCTTTTCAACTCTAAGGATTGCCACATTCATTGCCAGGGATGTACTTCAGTTGACAGTCTACGCCACCGAGAAGGACCAGGTAGAGACAGAGATGTGCTATGTTGATTTAACGTCGGTGATGCCGTGTTTGGGAATGCTGACATTTGAGTATGTGAAAATGCTTCTGGCTGCTCCTAAACCTTCTTATTTACAATTCATTACTTATGAATCAAGTCCCAGTATTCAGTGTACACTTTGCAATTGCATTGTGTAAGTTTCATAGCAGAAGGTGATAAACACAGCTACCTGTTGCATAGTCCCCCAGAAACCAATCCGCACTGTAGTGCTCTAGGAAATTCTATTTTGATTGGGTTGTTACTTCTGGGACAGAACTGCAAATAGTGTTTGGCGAAGGAAAAATGTGGGCTGTAAAATGCTGAGATTAAAGTCTGTCCAATAATATAAGCAGGTCAGCTGGGATGAGTCTTGCATTAATACCAGAAAGGCCACTGAGTAAGGATTCATCACACAAGTTCAAGAGAGGTGTTGGCAATGACTTTGGAACCTTTTGTGGTAGCACCAGATGGACCACTAAGAAGAGGCCATATTTGATCTCTTTCCAGCTTAAGTTTATATAGAATAAACAAGTACAATAGAAAATCATCCCTCCTGGACAGAGGAGAGGATGACGGGCAAAACCGAATTCATGTTTCAGATTCTCCACACTTCTACCCTTGTGGTCCTGTGATGTGACAGTGTAATTAACAGGGAGATTTCTCCGAGTGCAACAATTCTTACATAAATGCAACTGAAGTAACTCTCACTTGACAAATGATGTGGCTTAAATTGCCATACAGAGAAAGGAAGAAGTGAGAGAGAAAAAGCAGTTTGCTCTTGTATTAGCATTTTTGAGCGAAGGATGATGCCCTAATGTCTTACATATTTGTCTTTCTATAGTAGAGTAAATTCTCCAACCAATTAACTTCTCAAGTACTGGTTGTGTGAGAGAGAAAGAGAATAAAAAGCTTTGTGTAAAATACACATACAAAAAGAGTCACTAAATTTGGTACCCATGGATGGGGCTCTTTTTAATAGGTCAGATTATTCCACAGAGTTACAGATGTAAGAAACAGGCGGGAACAGCCAGTGGGTGCTTGCCAAGAGAAACACTTTTACCTAGCTGCCAGTAGAGTTTGCCAGAGCATGTCAAAAGTGCAGCCAGCCTTATGGGTATTAGAGTAAAACTCTGTCACTGGTACCTTCCATTTGTCACCTGGTAGCTAATCTTCCACTGGCCATAATTTAATAAGGAAGTTCAAGCACCCTTCCAAAGATAACCATGTCCATGAGATGCTTTTGGTCACCGAGGGAGCTCTTACTCCTCCTGTGGCTGTGTGCTTCATGCTGTCCCAGAGCCTCATGCTGATTTTCTTATCTGCAGGCCCTTTACAAGAAGGTACTAAGTAATTACCAGGAAAATTTCAAAGGTGATGCTAATCCCTGAAAAAGAAATCTAGAAACCTTTAAAATAAATGGTTTTACCTTCAAGGATCATAATTATGGGTCTGTGATAAGAGATGCATTTGTAGGACTGAATGCTTAGCTTATACCTCAATGTAATGTGGCATAATAATAAATTACATCATACAGCACACCCATTATATAATCACATCTCATCTCCCTTACCAACTCCTCTTACTTTGAGCTTTCCTTACCCTAACTCTATAATACAATTATCTCATCCTGATTTGACACAATTGATGATTGAAATAAAGCATAGACGTATATATTATAAGATGCCTTTCTGTTTTCTGTTAATATGAAAAGTACATTATGAAGCATGCCATATCGTGCACTTTATTCATTTTTGTTCTTTTTTTTTAAGGGGGAGCTTCCCTTTACTTCACAGGAATTCACAGAAAGCACTCCAATCTCACTTCTTTTATAAACAGTTACTTTGATGGAACATAATACAAAGGTAGGGGCTGACAATCTCTCTGTGTCAATCGTTCTTCACGATGCAATCCTAGCTCCCTTTGGCACAGATGCTATGAAGTCCTGAAGGTTATCCAATACTGATACAACAATGCTAATGGGTTGCTGTAATCCATTGTGTGCGCACGTATGCGTTCCCTTTGCTTAGGCAGGTGGATTCCTTCTGAGATAAACTGAAAATCTTATTTCTTGCCACTACTCCATACGTTCTATAAAAAAAGGTTGTGTAGGATTCCTTAAACATGGCAGCAAACAGCAGTTGTCCCTGACACTGTATGCTTTCTTCCTCCTCTCCATAATAAAATCGGTAGTTTTACCTCCTCTGGTGCAGTTAGCAACCACAGTTCTCAGGCTTCGTTGAAACTTGGTAAGCTGTGGAGAGAAGTTATACAAACTATTTCTGTGCACTGTCATTTAGAGAGGAAATTGCCTGTATTCTAATTCTCTCTATCCTTTTGTATGAACATAGCAAATGGCACAATGAAAGAGTTAATCTGAAACTCTGGTGACTGTGTGGACTAGGTCAGTCAGTGGCTCCAACCTGCCCACTTAGTTCTGGAGAAAGAGGTGAATGCAGTACTGCCGTTTTGAGTGACCTGCTCTCAGTCTGTGTTATGAGTTTGGCTTTATGCCCTGATACACACCTTCTTGCTTTGCAGTCCTCATAGTTTCTCCTGCCATTGCCCCTTCTTGGATTGTCCTTAGCAGCAGTGAACCTCAACCTCCAGGCAGCACAGGTGAGATGATACCCCCAACTCCGCAGTGTGCACAGGATCATTCACAGTTCATCTATGTTCTTACCTAAGCTTCTATAACAATGGATTGTGGGGAGTCTGCTGTGTGATTCTTCTACATAGTGAGTTTCTCAGGATGAAGGAAAGCCTTGTAGACCATCTATGAACAGTTGTTGAAGAATGACTGACATAGCAATGATAATAGCAACAGACTGCTGTAGCTATTTTAGGGTATATACCTAAAATTCCTACTTTTCATGACCTACTTTTAGGTAATAATAAAAACCAAATGTGGTAGTCACCAATTAGCATACTTTAGGGATTGTCTGTAAAGTTCATTGGTAAAGCAGGGTTGCTGAATTGAATCAGAGGCTACAAATTGACAGTTGTGGATGATATTTTTGTTTGTTTCTGGTGATTGTCTGTTGTGCTGTTCTCCTCAGAAGATACTAGGGGCATGTACATCAACAATGGTGTCATTTCTGGGATAACTGTTAAATGATTATGCTCTTCATAAGTCAGATTCCAGGCCTCACAGCACTGTGGAACCTTAACTCTCACTCTCACATTCATGCACACTCATTCAGAGTTTAAGGCAGCTGCTCCCCAGTTATCCCCCCTAAACTCTTGTTCTACCTAAAACGGGGCCAGGACCTCGGAATCATGCTGAGGTTTAGTTGTGGCCCAGTTCCCTTCCTGACTGGAGGCCAACACCATCTTGGAATCACATCAAGACGTTGTGTGTAGCCTCTTGCAGCCCACACCGGCTTCCACCTGTCTAACCTGGAGCCTATTACCTGGTCTGGACATCCATTCTGGGTCTCCTTCTTGCTTCACCTTATGAGAGGCTCTGTTCTGGGGCCATGCAGCTCTTTCTGGCCTCCTAGAAGGAGATCCCGGAGAGGAAATTCCTCTGGGGTGTGCACTTCTCTGTTCCAGAAGCCCAAGGGGAGCTTCAGGGTCCAGGAGTGGCAACATCTATTACTAATGAGGGTACAGCGACTCAGTCTTGCTGGGGCCTCCTGAAATATTACAGAAAAATCAGGGACCAACAGTCAAAGTCAGGTGAGCAGAGGAAATTTAATTTGATGCTAGCAGGACTGACCCACAAATAAAAGAGTCAGAGCTCTTGTTCAAGTTGTGGAGGGTTTTTATACTCATACGTGAGGACTGTAAGCAAAAGGTGCACAGCATATACATGGTAATTAGGTAAAATAACATGTGGCCACAGAGGTTACAGGAATGTGAAAGCTTTGGAAAACCAAGACATCTATCCTGGGTCACCATAGAAGGATGGGGGAGACTCCTGCTCAGCTCCCCATACCTATCTCTTGTCTCAGAGTTTTCTTGCTCCAAAGTTCTTCATTAGATCACATTGCAAAAGCTTTTAGCATCTGACCTGCTCCTCCATTTCCGTAATTGTAGTAGTGTCTGAGAATGCCAAACAGTGCTAAGCAGTGATTTCCATTACTTGTAGGAGAATTTATGTTCTAAAACACATATTTAAGTGACTGGTAAAATTCAAGGCACATGAGCTTCCTGAAAAGCACACTGAGACTCAAATGGTCTACATTGGGCACCTGAGAGCCTTTGTGGTGAGGCATAGGGATCTCCTGGGGGAAACAGTCATTTCAGTGAATTTACCCTGATGATCCTGGAATCCTGTTAGAGTTCACGGTAGAAAGATACCTCTGTTACTCATTCTAGCTTGGCTGGGCTACACTCTGCTATAGTGTGTTGGTATTAAAGTTATTGTCACAAAATTATTTCAGGTGGCTCAGCCTTTGCCATGTTGGGATTTCTTTCCTAATTTTCTGTTGCTTAAAATGTGGATAATGCAACTGGGTTGGTAGGGTACCTGTCTAGCATGCATGAGGCCTCTGGTTCTGTCTCCACCATTACATTAACTGGCTGTGGTGGTGTATGCTTGTAATCCCAATACTCATGAGGCAGAAGCAAGAGGATGAGGAGTTCAAATCCATTCATTATTGTCTACATAGTAAGTCCGAAGCTAGCCAGGGCTACAGGATGCCTTGTCTCCAAAAGGTTTGGATTATTTGGAAGTAGAGGTAATGGAGGTGTTGTGATTTCATGTGCATGCTTTTCTCACCCGATATGGATGCAGCTCCTAATTCCGACCCACCTACTACTGCTAACAAATTAAAGCTTATCTTCTCTAGTAAGTAGGCCTCTAGAAGCCTTCATTTTAGTCAGCTCAAACTTCATTGCCTATTTGTCAATGACAAACAGTGCCATTGATTTCTGATAGAATGCAGTACTTGGAGAACTAGTTATAGAGCTATTATATGTCAAGTCCTCTAGTTAAATAATAGCTTGTGACAGCATTGAAGATCTCAAGGCTTGAGTTGAAATTGGATCGGGATATTCAAGAGTTAGGATGCCCCACCTACATATGGGACACATACCTAAGATGACTGGTCATTGGTGCAGAGAAACAGTAAACCTGGTAGTCCCCAAGGACCCCTACTTGACCTTAATGAAGCAAGCATTTTTTTCCAATTCTCTGGATTCCTTAAATATTCCTAGATGTTCCATGGCTATCCAAGTCCCCAGTAGCCTCATCTAGGGTATCAAACACATCTCCGCTTGGCCCCATCCAGGACCATGGCTAAGAGCAGGTCCTGAATGCTGTATTAAATTTAGAATCATGAGATAGTATGGATCTCTCAGGTTAGCAGGTCCTTTCTGGTTCTGTTTATTAGCAAAAGAAAGCAGCAGAGAATTCATAGCCCAAGCAATGATACCCAGTTGCCCGGCACATCATTAAAGATAGGCTTCTACGTGACCTCATTTATTCACCAGAAGGATCATATAGTTAGTCTGACTGCTCAGTCTCTAGAAAAAGGAGTCACAGTGAATCTGTTTGAGGAGTCTGGGATTCATCAGTGGTACAAGTCATCCTGAAGAGTAAGTAGCTGCTGCTTTCTTGCTTCAGTGAGATGGTAGGGCCTGCAGCAAGATGCCACAGGGCCTTGGCTTCAGACTGAGTTAATCAGCTTTCTGCTTATCAAAGGAAGCAGAAGCAGAACCTCCCAGAAATCAGGCCCATGGTCATCAGGAAAATAACAACTTTTCCATCCAGTCAACGTTTTGTACTTATCATTTCATGAATTATCCACCAACCTTACGAAGTGGACACAATCCTCTGTTTTAAGGATAAGAAAGCTGAGGGGAAGTTTTAGGACAGTACTTCTGAGGAACAGACAGAGACGAGAAAAGGGACAGAATTTAAATGGCAAAAACTTGATCCCAGAGCAAAAACAATTTAACATGTACACTATAGATGCCTACATAGATTCATTTTTTAAAATTTCAAAACAAAGCATATTGGAACAATGAAGAGGGAGGTTAATATGGAATCACATCCCAAGGTGTGCTTCAGAGATGGCATCCAACTTTAAAATGTCCTAGGAGCCTACTGATCTTGTTTCTGGGAGTTGTGAAAGAACAGCCTAACCATGGAGCTCACTGCAAGTTGTTTTCTACAACTGCTTGTGCTTTGACTTGCATACCTTCCCTTTAAACAGCTTCTTTCGCATTTCCTAAATATGATCACATTGTTGAGGGTCACCGTCCTAGTTAGAGTCGCTCAGTCTTCTTTCCTCACTCTCCCTTTCCTAACCAGATCCCTCATCCTTCCCCACCCACTCCTTTCCCCTTCCAGTGCTATCAAATTATGATTAGGTCAACGTACTTGAAGAGGCTTCCATGGACTTCAAGCCTATATGTAATGTATTTCAAACTACCTTGTCACACCAGGCCCATCATGATTAGAACCTGCTGACTTTTTTAGGCCCATCTCACATAGGTCCCCTCGTCTCTCCCCTGGGTTCATCTCTATCCTCTTTCCATGCTGAAGCATTTTCAACACTGGCATGCTCTGAACATCTCTGTGGAGCAGTATAAGCCTGTCCTTTGCTTGCAGCTTGCATATGCAGCCTTTACCCACTTTGTCCCTTAACACTTTTTATGAAGCTGAGATTCATATTGTAACATCAAAACAAAGATTATCTCCCCTCCTTATTCAAAGCCTTAATGACTGACTGATTCATCTGCTCCTCCCCAAGATTTCCAAAGCACCTTGTGGGGACAGGATATGGAGTTAGACAAAGCTTCACATGCTAACTGGGAAATATATAAGTATCATGAACATAAGCAAAATTAATCTTAGATTCTCTTAATTTTCAATTTCATCATCTATAAGAATGGGTAACCACAAAGATTTTCCATATTGATTTGTTGAGAGGGTATGTATAGTAGAACATTAAGTGTTTAGCTCAATGCCAGGCATAGAGCAAACAGCAGATAAGTGATAGCAGTAATCAGTAATATAATCATCATCCTACTCGGCTCATTGTTGGGTAATTGCTGACCCATGTGCTTGTCTTCTTCTCTAGATGTACAATTCTTGAGGATACTGTCTGTGTAATTGGATTTAATATCCCGAGCACCTGGCACAGTGCCTACCATATAACAGGTGCTCAATAAACACTTATTGGATGAATTATAACTCAATTATCTGCCATCTGGTTTGTCCGAAGCCACATATATTAGCAGGATCTAGCCTACTGCTCCATCATCCCATCATTCCATCTGCTCTCACAGTTAGGGAAAGGGGAATGTATTTTGCTTCTTCTCTCAGGGTTGATCCACAGGGCCCAGTGCTTTGTTCTGCTTCCCAATGGTACCTAATGAGTTATGATGGGTTTCAGAAAATTTGACTCTGAAACCCAGATTTGAGTAGAGTGTTCTGGAAATGCAGGGCTACTGTTTCCCCTCAATGTGATGCTGTTGGGACCTTACTGGCCTTAGAGTAGACATAATGCATGGAACCACCAGTCCCCTTTCGTGCCCCATTCCCACGAATCAATAGCACAGTGTTGCTAATACAGGCGCAAGCCTGGAAATAAAATTTCAGTGAACAGTTGGAAATGATTTTATTCCTAGGGGACAGGAGCAGAGCCTGGAATCCTGGTCATTAGTCCACTATTTCCCCACGACTGACTAGTTCTTTTAGGAACCAGTTGTTACTGAAGCTTCTCGCCTTCTTTTAATCATCTCAAACTTATTCAAAACTAAAAGCAGCTCCTGTCAGGTTGACATTTCCTTGGGAGACATGAGCAAGCCTACAAAGGACAGCAATGATAGACCAAAGAGAAGAGTCCAAGTCTGGCTCGGTGAACTAGTGGGTCAGACTGGAGTTACTACAGGAGCACAGCTGACAGCTTTCTATAGATTCATGAATAATTTATGGGTGGCAACACCACTGGAAAGCCTTAACCCAGCAACTTTTAACCACTTGTATGTCCTCTCTGAGGGGCAGGGCCTCCTCTAGTTAGTGCTCTGCCATGTGAATCCTTCTGTTTTCCCATGACAATGCTGATGGGCCAGCACTCTACTTGAGGGTTCAAGAGGATAATAGCCACTCCTTCCTGGCACTCTGTTCCCCTTCTGGCCTTGGGCCCAGGCCCACTCCTGCTATTCAGCCTTAGATCTCTGGAGTAGCTTCCTAACCCAAACTGCAGTTTGTTAGCCCCTCCACAGGCTGTCTCCAATCCCACCTTGTCCTTGGCCTCCTGATCATCCTGCCGTAAGCCTGTCTACTACCGTGGTAAGTCAGATCCCATCCACTTGATTCCCCTGCAGCCTGAGTAGTTCTGCTCTCTCCCTGCACTGGGTCCCCCTTTTAGCCCTGTACCCAAGCCCACTCCTAGTCTTTCTTCCCAAGATTTCTGGACTATCCTCTTAGTCCAGACCTACCCACTGCATCCTGAGCTCATGTACAAAGACTAGCTCAATTCTTCAGCATTGTTTGTTAAACCCTCCACAGGCTGTCTCTACCTCCTGTCTTGCCCTTGGCTCCCCTCCTGATTTGCCTACCATAGACCTGCCTCCACCCAAACCAGCCTACTACGCTATGGGAACCTGAAGTACATACCACTAACTTTTCATACCTGAGCAAAAAGCAACTAAGCTACATCAACAATATAAACAGAACCAAACTTCAACTAAGCAAAAGCAGAATAGAATTTCATATCGGACACACAACCGTCAAAAGACTTCCATATACCCAATGCAAACACACACACACACACACACACACACACACACACACACACACACACAGTATGAAAAACCAGGAGAATATTCCCCCAACAAAACCCACCAGTCCTACAGAAATGTACTCATTTGAACAATCATGAAAATGATCAAAGAACTTAAAGAACACACAGAAAACAGCTCAAAGAACTCAAAGCAAAGAGGCATAAACTTGTGACGGAAGCTCACGAAAATACAAATATTCAGCTGAATGAAATAACAAAAACAATTCAGGTTGAAAAGTGAATTCAGAAAAGATATAGAAACATTTAAGAAAATCCAAGCCAAAACGAAGATGGAATTGAAAAACTCAATAAGTCAGCCTGAAACAGCAGGAGAAAGCCTCACAAGCAGATTGATTGAAATGGAAAACAGAGTACCAAGACTGGATGACAATGTTGAAAAATTGGACTCCTCAAACAAAGACTATACATTTTTTAAAAAGAAAACAGGAATGGAATACAAAAGAAATATAGAACAGATGGAAACATCAAAACTATGCATCATAGGCATACAGGAAGGAGAAGAATTTCAGGTCAATGTCATTGATCAGATCGTCTACAGGATTATAGAAGAAAACTTCCCTAACTTAAGGAAATATGTATGCATATAGACACAAGAAGCACACAGAACACCAATTGAAAGGACAAGAACAGAAACTCCCCACAGCATATCATATTACAAACACTAAATGTACAAAACAAAGAGAGGGTACTGAAAGCTGCTAGAGAAAAACAAGTTATATATAAAGGGAAACCCATCAGAATCACAGCTGACTTTTCCATGCAAACTTTAAAAGCCAGAAGAGCCTGGACCAAAGTATTTCCAGTTCTACATGACCATGGATGCCAACAAAGAATTCTTTACTCAGCAAAACTATATCATAATTGAAGGGGAATGGAAAATTTCCCATGACACAAATAGATAGAAAGAATTCATGTCCACCAAACCAGCCCTAGAACCAAAGATATGAATGACTATACCCAAGAGGTTACAGAAAGAAAAAAAGAAAAATTACAGAAACACAAAATAAAACCAAGAACACAAGCAAAATAAAACAACAGTAACCAATACACATCTTTCAGTAATAACTCTAAATATCAATGACTTCAACTCCTCAGTCAAAAGACACAGACTAATGAAATGGATTAAGAAAGAAAATTCATCTTTTTGTTGTCTTCGAGAAACTCATTTCACCTTCTGGAATAGGTATTACCTGAGGGTGATTATAAGCAAATGTCACTAAGAATCAAGCAGGTGTTGCAATTTTAATATTTGACAAAATAGACTTCAAATTAGAACTATTCGGAAGAGATAAAGAGGGTCACTTGATTCTAGTCAAAGGAACAATTGACCAAGAAGATAGTACAATCATGAACATATTTTCACCAAACTCTGATGTACTCAATTTCATAAAAACCATAAAAAATGTACTACAGAAACTATAAAACACAGATTAATCCCAGATCAGTAATAATAGGTGATTTGAATACCTCACTATATCCAATAGACAGATCAACTGGGCAAAGAATTTTTTAAAAAGGCACCTGAATTAAATGGCATCTCACATGAAATTAATCTAATAGACATCTACAGAATATTCCACCAAAGCACCAAAGAATACACTTTGTACTCAAGAGTTCATGAAAGTTTCTCTAAAATTGACCACATTCTGGGACATAAAACACACCTCAACAAATACAAAAAATAGAAATAATCCCATGCATTCTTTCAGGCCGAAATGCAATAAAGCTTGTAATCAACTGCAAAAGTTCTAGTAGCTAAATGAACTTATCAAGATTAAACAACACTCTCCTGAATGATCAGTGGGTCAAAGAAGAAATTAAAAAAGAAATAAAAGTATATCTGGAACTAAATGAAAACAACACAACAAAATCTCTGGGACACTTTAAAAGCAATACTGAGAGGGAAGCTTATATCTCTAAATGCCTACATTAGAAAACCAGAAAGCTCACAAATATGTGACTTTACAGTAAAACTCAAGATTCTGGAAGGACAAGAAAAGCCAAACCCAAAACTGGTAGACAAAAGAAATAACAAAAATCAGAGCAGAAATTAACAAATTATAAACAAAGCAAACTATGCAAGGAATCAATGAGTCTAAGAGCTGGTTCTTTGAAAAGTTAAACAAGATGGACCAACCCTTGGCCCAGTTAACCAAAGGAAAGAAAGAGCTAATCCAAATCAACAAATCATAGATTAAAAGGCAAACATCAAAACAGACACCAAAACTATCCAGAATGTTATAAAGGAATACTTCAAAAAATTATACTCTATTAAGTTTGAAAATCTAAAGAAATGGATGAATTTTTAAATTCATGGAAACCACCAAAGTTAAAACAAGAAGAGATCACATAGACCCTAACAAATAAGAGCTCACACAGACCCATAACAAATAATGAAATTGAAGCAGCATTGCAAAACCTTTCAACTAAAAAAAGCCAAGGTCCAGATGGATTAATAGTGAAATTCTAGCAGAAATTCAAAGAAGAGCTACACTCAATTGTTAAATTCTTCAAAAAGGTAGAATCAGAAGGGGAACTCCCAAACTCCTTTTATGAAGCCAGTATCACTCTAATACCAAAACCAGATAAAGACACAAGAAAAAGAAAACTATAGGCCTATATCCTTAAGGGACATAGACACAAAAGTTCTGAACAAAATACTCCCAAACTCCATGCAGACACACATCAAAAATTTCATCCACCATGATCAAGCTGGCTTTATTCCAGAGATGCAAGGATGGTTCAATATGTGTAAGTCAATATATGTAATAAATTGTATAAATAGTCATAAAGATGAAAATAACATGCTCATCTTAATAGAAACAGAAAAGACCTTTAACAAGCTCCAACATGCATTCATGTTAAAAGTCCTAGAGGGAATCGGACTGGAGGGAACATGCTTCAATATAATTAAAACTATAGACAACAACACATAGCCAACATCATTCTA
This sequence comes from Nannospalax galili, assembly GCF_000622305.1. Lineage (NCBI taxonomy): Eukaryota > Metazoa > Chordata > Mammalia > Rodentia > Spalacidae > Nannospalax > Nannospalax galili. The sequence continues at coordinate 1,163,957 of NW_008339223.1, forward strand.
AATGGAGAAAATTGGAAGCATTCCCATTAAAATTACAAAGCAGACAAGACTGTCCCCTACCTATCTCTACTCCTTTTCAATATACTGCTTAAATCTCTTGCTAGAGCAATAAGACAAGAGAAGGAAAATAAAGGAGTACCAGTTGGAAAAGAAGTCAAATGATCACTATTTGCAGATGATGTGATATTATACATAAGAAATCTCCAAAATCTCACCAGAAAACTGCTAGAAATTATCAGTACTTTTAGCACATTGGCAATAATTACTAGCCTTTCTATATACCAACAACAAGCCAGCAGAAAAAGCATTCATAGAAACCCTCTCATTCACAATAGCTTCAAAAAAAGTATCTAGGAATAAACCTGACCAAAGACATTAAAGATTTCTACAATGAAAGTTTTAAAACTTTAAAGAAAGAGTTATAGGAAGACACCGGGAGATGGAAAAATATACCATGTTCATGAATTGATAGAATTAATATTGTGAAAATGACTATCGTACCAGAAACAATCTATAGATTCAGTGCAGTGCCAATTAAAATTCCCAAGACATTCTTCACACAGCTAGAAGAAAACATCCTGAAATTCATATGGAATCACAAAAGATCCCAGATATCCAAGGCAATCTTGGGCAAAATTACCAATGCTCGGGGAACATCATACCAGATCTCAAACTATATTACAGAGCATTAGTCTTAAAAAAAGCATGATACTGGCACAAAAACAGATACATAAATCAATGAACATAATTGAAGACCCAAACAGGAGTGCATGCAATTTCAGCCTCCTATTTGACAAAGTTGCCAAGAACACACAATGGAGGAAAGACAGCATCTTCAAGAAATGGCACGGGCAAAACTGGATCTCTACCTGCAGAAGAATGAAATTGGACTCTTACTTTTCACCCTACATAAAAGTCAACTCCAAGTGGATCAAAGACCTCAGTATGAAACCTAAAACTGCGAGAAGAAAGCATAGGCCATATCCTACAAAATATAGATATAGGAAAGAACTTTCTAAATCAAGCATCAGTTGCTCAGTCATTAAGGTCAACAATCAACAAATGGGAACTTATTAAACTACACAGCTTCTGTACAACAAAAGAAACAACCAAGAAAATGAAGAGGAAACTCAGAGTGGGAGAAAATCTTCACCTGCTACAGATCCAACAGAGGTTTAATATACAAAATATACAAAGAATTCAAAAAACAGAGAAACAAGAAATAAATGACACAATAAAAATGTGGGTTCAGAACCTGAACAGAGAGTTCTCAAACAAAGAAATAAAAGTGGTTAATAAACACCTTAAAAAGTTCTCAACATCCTTAGTAATTAGAGAAATGGCGATCAAAACATTTTAAGGTTTCATTTTATTCCAGTCAGACTGGTTAAGATCAACAGACTAAAACATACCAAATGCTGGCAAGGGTGTGGAGAATGGGGAACACTCATTCACTGCTGGTGGGATTGCAAACTCATGCAACCACTATGGAAAGCAGTGTGGAGAAATGTTTTTCCCCTAGTAAAACTTCAATGAAACATTGGCTTGACACTAGGACGTTAAAAGGGAATAAGCATTGTTTAGCATCCCCAGGAAAAGAAGTTTCACAACTGATGGAAAATTTATTTGTTAATGCTATTATGTCTCATAATTATCTTTAAAAAGAGAAAATGAGACTGTAAAATATGTTAAAAGGATATGGGAATGGAGATATTTTCCAAAATAGAAAAAATGAGAAAGCCTAAGCAAGTGATGAAGGTCTGTTTAGGATGAGACAAAAATAATATACACATAATCTTAAATTTTCTATGGTCATAGTTTAGTCAACTAGTTTAATGAACAAAATATAAATCTAGTCAATATCTGAGAATATTTGATTTTTACCTAAGCCTTATCTATATAGTACATGATAATTAAAAGTATCAGACTGGTGGAACTAACCTTATTGGATGTTAACAGCCACACTTTAAGGCCTATACTAATGTGGTCAGAGGGACTTAAAGGAGGGTTTTTGCCCCTTGCCCTCCAAGGTCGACCAAGTTCCAGGGGACTATCAAACATCTCTCAAAATGTCCTGGAAATGTGGTGAGTCACCTGTCCTCTTGTTCAGGGAGGACATGGGGACCCCACAGTTGGACTTGAACCAGTGTCCAGTTTACAAAGAGGAGGGTCAACTCAGAGGAAACATCTCATTCATGCTTCCAAGTAAAGCCAGACATGGTCGAGCAGGACCTTTGACTTCTCTTCATATAGATGGAACTGGTAAAAGAAAGGAGCCAGGTGCTCCTCCCAAGTCCATGTGACCCCTGAGGAACAGATCCTCCAATGACCTTAAGAGTAAAAATAAAT
>NW_008339223.1:1166480-1197943 GCF_000622305.1 Nannospalax galili
TCTTGGTCTCCAATACTGTAGTGCCCACCTGTAGCTAAGGGAGACAACCAGCTATTTTTCTAAAATGATGGATAAATTTGTTTTCTCCCCCTATTTAGAAGCCTTTGAGAGGGAACTGACACTAATTCCAACCACTCCAACAACCACCAAAATATCCAAAAGCAAATCCTGAAAACATCACTCCAGAGTCCAGCCTCAGAAGACAAAAAAAATGAGGAAGAACTCAACAGAGGGATGCTTTTGGAAGCCCTTGTCAAGAAATTCCAATGGACTCTCATATGAATATTTGAAAATTGCCCTGTTCTGACACCGTCCCAGTTCCCTGCTCAGAATGTACAATACTAACCACTCTTTCCTTTACTTCTCCTTCACATCTCCAATCCACAACTCAAGGACTTTCTTTTCCACTTAGAGATATGAGTTATGAAATTTGGGAGTCTTTTAGACAGACCCACTGTAGGGGTACTCCAATTGCTTCACCTTGTGTCCTTGTCCAGCACAGAAGAAGCCAGAGTGGTCTGCATCCCCACTCCCCACCAGCAATTTGGGTAACCCCTTCAGGGATGGCACAATAAGAATAGGAGGTAGGAATTGACCAGGGAGCTAGGGCAGAAAGACCCCAAAGTAGCCAGTTTCTTTTCTAAAAGTCAAAATGTCCTTGGGACTTCCCGCAACATATTCTGTTCCAAAGGCCTAAAATGTCAAAAGCACTTGGGAGCTTGCATCTAATCCTTAAAAGATTCCAGGGTTACCTCTTCAGGTGGGGGGGGGACTTTAGAGTACCCAAAAGCCCCACAAAAATAAACAGAAAAAGAAAACGATAAAGAAAAAAGTGATGGGGAGATATGGGAGGTGCTGGAAGGGAAGGAGCGGGCATGGATCCAATCAAAACATCCTATATGCATATATGAAATTCTCAACAAAGTTTCCATAAAAGTCAAAAAAAAAAGCAAAATGCATTTAGCCCAACTTTAAAAGTCCCCATAGTCATTATCAGTCTCAATACTATTCAAAAGTCCACAGTCCAAAGTCTCTTCTGAGACTCAGGTAAATATCTTAACTATAAGCCTCTATAAAATCAAAAGACAAATTACATATTCCCAACATAAAGTAGAACCGAATACACATTACCATTCCAAAAGGGAGGAATAGAAGCATAGTAAGGAAATACTAGACCAAAACAAGACCAAAAACCAGCAGGGCAAACACCAAATCTAACAGCTCTGTGTCCAACTTCTGGGACTTTACTTCCAAAGGACTTAGATGGCTCAGCCTCTCTAGCTTTGTTGCATGCAACACAGATCTCTGTCTTGTGCTGGTACCACTCCCTGTATGCAGATCTTCTTGGCAGATGCCTCAAAGCTCTGGCATCATGGACGTCTTTTTGGGGTCTCCATTACCAACAAGGCTTCACCTTGACAGCTTCACATAATGGCCTACCAGGGCCTTCTCTGTGCAGGGCAACCCCTGCTGCATGCTGCCTGGCCTCAGTGGCTCTCTGAAACCGAGGAGGAAGAACTGGTGACCCCTTCACTCTTGCATCTCTCATGCCTCTAAAGCCAGCACCAGGTGAACAACACTGCCAAGTTTGACTGCAAGTTTTGATGGACTCCAGCCTGCTTTACCCATTTTCAAAGGTTTTCTCTTCAGTGGTCCCTGCAGCATTTTGCTTCCACAAATTGGAGGCTTAACTGGGTGTGGTCTTGCCCTGGAGGCATTCTCTCCATTGTTTAAGTCTGAATCTCTAGGCCCCTCCTTAATCACTTTAATCTCCTTATCAATGGGATCCTCTCCATCACATGCCAGGGCTCCAACATTACTCTTCCTAGTGCTCTTTTTCAATCTATCCTGTACATTCAGTATTTCTTTCTAAACCATTTGCTCTTTTTCACTGTAGATCTGTATAATATTCACCATTAATATCCACACCACCATTTCTACATCATGCTGTCTTGAAATTTCTTCCACCAGAGAACTTGGTCCATGGCTTTTCAACTTAGCCTCAGGCAAGCTTTTTGGCTGCAGACATACTTCAGCCATACTCTTTACCAAAATATCCCAATTGCTACTTAAGTACTTATTTCCCTCTGGAACTACATTGTTCTCAGCACTACTTTCTTCCAGGAGTCTACTAGTGTGACCTGTTAAGCTCTGCTTACATCAATCAATGGCTTTTCTAGCCCAAACTTCCAAAGTCTTCCACATTTTTCCAAAACTTATGACACATGGTCATGTTCTTCACAGCCAACAGCCAACTCTCTGGTACCAATTACTGTATTAGTAACTTTTCTGTTGCTGTGATAGAAAAACTGAAGAAAGCAACTTATAGAAGGAAGAGTGTATTTGAGCTTATGGTTCCAGTGGAATTACAGTCCATCATGGCAGGGAGGCATGGTGGCTGGAGGTGCCTGGAGCAGGAGCAGCAGAAGCTAAGCTCTCACATCATCACACAGGCACAGGAAGAGAACTCTTAAAACTAAAAATGAATCTGTCATATGATGCTATTTTAGCACTCCTTGGCATATAACTAAAGGACTCATGCTGTTGTAAGATATTGCTGTGTCCATGTTTATTGCTGCTCTTTTCACAATAGCTAAGAAATGGAAAAAACCTTAATGTCCCTCAGCTGGTAAATGGGTAATCAAAATGTGGTACAATTGCACAATGGAATTCTGCTCAATGGGAAGGAAAGACAAAATTATGAAATTTGCAGGTAAATAGATGGAACTAGAAACTGCTACATTAAGTGAAGTAATACAGACTTAGAAAAGCAAGCAGCATATCTTCTCCCTCATTTTCAGATCTTAGCACCAATCCCTTATATGTGAGTATATGTCCTGATGTAAGAGCAAAAGCCAGGAAAATGGAAAGGAAGAACGGATGTAAAGGGAAAGAAAGAGCCCAAGAAAGGGGGATCATGGGGACAAATGTTACAAAGAGGGAAATGGAGAAGATGGGGGTATTTACTTGGGACGGGAGAAGGGAAAGAGCTACAAGGAACTATGAGGGTAAAGGGGAAGAAGGAACTGAAGAGCTAATAGGAGATAAAAGAAAATGAGGGTACTTAAATTGGGGAGGGAGGAAGAAGGTTAGACAGGAAGAGAGATAGGAGTGATAAATAAAGCTGAGGTGGTATAAAAAGCCAGAGGGAAATGTATTAACTCAACCCCCCCTCCAATACACATCCAATATCTGAACATGAGTCCATGTATATACCTGAAGGCTATATAACAAGAAACACAGTGTCAGACAGGAGAAACCTCCCTTCGTGTGGTTGGTCAGTGTAGTCTAAGAGACTCCCAAAATAACACAGGCTATTTCCACAGTCCTTGATTGCCTCCCAGAACTTGAAGGTAAGACCCTATTGCTGAAGATGGGATGTCCTTTGGACACAGGACTTGGAGGAATGGAGCTGGAACTGACCTGGAAGCCTTCTCCTTGAAGACTAGCTCTCATAGTTCTAGAGGATAAAGGACAGATGACAGGGGATAAAATCAATTGGTGGTCCAACCCAGCTCCAAAGCCTAATAACCACACTGATTGGCACAGCAAACTACCTCTATTGGTGCCATAACAGCACTTTTATCTAGGGGATAATCAACAGTTATATAATTTGACTTAAAGCCCTCTCAGTGGGAGGGATCTCATGGGTTGCACTGTAAATATAGCTAAATAAAAATAAATCCTAGAGGAAACCCTGTCTCTGGCAGAACTCTAGACAAATGAAATTTTTTACTGTATGATAAATATGGATCCTTATATTTACAGACAAGGATACCATATACCACTCATGAAAGAAGCTTCTTTTTGCCACAGATGGAGGTTATTATAGAGTTCCACAACTGGTTGCACTACAAGCATGTGTTTGAGAGATGCCCAGTCCTAAGTGACACATCTACAGTGGAGCCTCTGCACCTAAGACTCATGGAACATAGTGGAACACAGTGCAGAGAGAATAGTAATATATCCCTCAACTTCCATCAGTGAAGCTTCTTCATTCAACAGAGTGTCATGTACACAGAAGATGACAACAAAGTTTTAGAGAATAAGAGACTGTAGGGTGTGTGTCTTGGATAGGACTCCTATATTACTCATCCACCCAGGGCTCAGAGACCATTGTGAAAGAGGGGTTGGAAAAATTGTAAGAACCAGGGTTGGTGCATGAACATAAGGAAACAGGATTTCAGACCACTGGGAATGTGCTCATATGAACTTGCAACAGTGATGACAGGGTGCACAAGACATGCCAACTCAATCAGACAAAAACTCAGTATAGAACATGGAAATGGGCAGCAGGCCCCAACCCTAGTCAAGGAACTAGTTAACAACTGACTACTGCTGGGTGAAGGAGAATGGATCTTCTTTAAAGGAGTGACTCTAGATAAGCTGACTAGACTCCAGTGGATGAACTTGTACCAAGGGACATCAGGGTACAAATGCTTGACCAAAGAGGACTTAACATACATGACAGGATTCATGAATTCTGGTGGGGAGGTATGGGGGAGAGCATGGCTGGGGGAGGGGAGCTATATTTTATTAAGATTTATTATATGAAATGCACAAAACTCAATGAATGTATTTTTATTTATTTTATTTTATTTTTTGTCTTTTTGAGACAGGATCTCCCTGTAGCCCCAGCTGTCCTGGAACTCGCTATGTAGACCAGGGTGGCCGCAAACTTACAAATATCTGCCTGCCTCTGCCTCCCAAGGACTGGGATTGAAGGCGTGTGCCACCACACATGGCTATAAATATATTTTTAAGAAGAGTACAACACCCAAGTCATACTCCAGACAAAAAGGACCCCCTTTATCTTGTGTTCTCCATAAATTTCTCTAATCCCCATTTTCAAAGGAATAACCAAAAATAACATTATGTACTTCCTTAATAAAAGATCAGGCTATGTTCAAACTTCAAATTTTTGTAATACATAATTAAAATAAACTTTGGGATTGCATTTTTTAAGTACATTGAATAGCTTGGATTTTTTTTTCCTCTTTCAAAAGTGGCTGTAATTTTTAGGTACACAGTGTTAAATTAATACAGTTATACATTATTGTACTCAGTATAAACTCTATAAGACATAAAACTGGATGGGGTTTTAACCTTTAAAAAATATCTCCATTTCATTTTAGAATATACTGGTTCATACAGGTAAACTCATTTTAATGCAAATAACACTTAGATGCTTGCACATGTGTCTCTAATATCTGTATATTTGATTATTACTAGTCACGTCGGTTACTTTCTGGGATCTTTGGCACCTGAGCATGGATATAAATTCACCAGGTAGATTTCAATGGTAATGTTTTTCATATCTACTAATTAACATGAAGGAAATTTTTATGCTTCTTCCTCAAATATAACTCATAGTTTTTTTATTGATTGATTTTTTGTGTGTGTATTTCATACAGAACATCCCAAATGATCTTATTCATCTTTATACCCACATTCCGAATTGCACCCACCCATAGCCCCCTCCCCACTGTCATTCCTGTTACTGTCCACTGTGTTGTCAGTGCCCCCAGCCGTTCCCCAGTGCTAGTCCATCTGCTGAGTCTAGTCAGCCTACTTAGAGTCCATTGTTTTAGGAAGATCAGCTGTTCCTCATCTAGCAGCAATCAGTTGTCAATATTCCTTTAGATAAAATTGGGGTCTGCTGTTCATTTTCCCAGTTCTATGCTGGGTTACTGTCTGGGAGTCTCTTGGGCCACCCTGGCCAACAACTCAAAGGAAGGTATCTCCTGCCTGGCATTGTTTCTTGTTATGTAGACTTTAGCTATGCATATGGACTCTTAAAGAATTATACTTATTGTTTCAATCTTCGGTTATACTTTCCTTTTGGGTGTGTAAGACCATACAATTGGCCCAATTTATTTTTAGTCTTAAGGTCGTTTGAGGATCTGTCCCTCAGGGGTCGCATGGGCTTGGGCGGAGCCCCTGGCTCCTTTCTTTTACCAGTTCCATCTATGTGAAGATAAGTCAAAGGCCCTGCTTGACTATGGCTGGCTTCACTTGGAAGCATGGAGGAAATGTTTTTTCTGTGTCGACCCTTCTCTTTGTAGACTGGACACTGGTTCAAGTCCATCTGGTGGGGTCTCCATGGACTCCTTGATCAAGAGGACAGGTGACTCACCACAGTTACAGGACATCTTGAAAGCTGCTCCATAGTCCCCTGGAACTTAGTGGACCATGGAGGACAAGGAGGAAAAACTGTCCTTTAAGTCCCTCTGATCAGATTAGTATAGGTCTCAAAGTATGGCTGTTAAACATTCAAGAAGATTAGTTCCACCAGTCTGGTACTTTTAATTACCATGTGCTGTGTAGATTAAGCTTGGACAAAAACCAAATGTTCTTAAATAAACCCTGACTAGACATACATTTTTTTCCTTGAACTAATATTATGTGTCGTTTGTCTGTGGGTTGCTGGGCAAATATCGTTCCCTCAGATTGTTTTTTAAAAATAGCTAGGCATTATTTATCTCTATCACTGTCTAACCCTTCTACCATGGTTTATCCATTTAAGGTGCCTCCATTTTTCCCATTTCTCCCTTAATAATACCCTTCTCCTACCTCTCTTGAGCTCCTCTTTTCCCTTTATCCCCAAGGTTCCTTGTATAACCCTCCCTCCACCCTTCTATTAAAATAACCCCATTTTTATCCATATCTCCCTTATTAATACCTGTTTCTATTGTTCTTCTCTTTCAGGTTCTTTCCTTTCCTGGTTCCTTTTCATTATCCTGGTTCCTTCAGTTTTGTCTGGATACATACTCACTTATAAGGATTTGGTGCTAGGATCCACATATGAGGGAGAACATACTTCATTTGTTTTTGTGAGTCTGTGTTACTTCACTTAGTATAGAGTTTCTAGTTCCATCCATTTAACCTGCAAATTTCATGATTTCATCTTTCTTAACCGCTGAGTGGAACTCCATTGTATAAATGAACCACATTTTCATTATCCACTCATCAATTGAGGGACACTTAGGTTGCTTCCATCTCTTAGCTATTGTGAAAAGAGCAGCAACAAACATGGATGTACAAGTGGCTCCACGACAGGATGAGTTCTTTGGGTATATGCCAAGGAGTGGTATAACTCAGTCAAACTGTAGGCTCATTTTTAATTTTTTCAGGGTTCTCCACCCTGCTTTGCATAGGGAATGAGCAATCCCACCAGCAGTGGATGAGCGTTCCCCTTTCCCCAACATCCTCTCCAACATTTGGGTTCATTTGTTCTCTTGATCTTAGCCAGTTTGACTGGGGGAAGATGAAATCTTAAAGTGGTTTTAATTTGCATTTTCCTAATTACTAATGATGTTGAACATGTTTTAAGATGCTTCTTAGCCGTCTTTATTTCTTCTTTTGAGAACTCTGTTCTGTTAGCCCATCTTTTAATTGGGCTACTTCCTTTCTTGATTCTTTGTTGTGAGTTCGTTATATACTCTGGATGTTAAACCTCTGTCAGACGTGTTGCTGGTGAAGGTCTTCTCTCATCCTGTGGTTTTCTCTTCACTTCCCTCATTGCTTCTTTTGATGCACAGAAGCTTTTTAGTTTAATGAGGTACCATTTTTTTTTTTTTTTTTTTTTTTTTCCCTTTTTTTAGGGCTATTGATGTCCGGTTTAGAAAGTCCTTTCCTACACCTATATCTTGTAGGTTAATTGCCAATGTTTTCTTCTAACAGTTTCAAAGTTTCAGGCTTCACATTGAGGTCTTTGGTCCATATGGAGTTGACTTTTGTGCAAGGTGAAAGATAGGGGTTTAATTTCATCCGTCTATGGGTGGAGATCCAGTTTTGCCAGCACCATGTGATGAACATGTCTTTCCTCCAGTGAAGGTTCTTGGCCCCTTTGTCAAATATCAGGTGGCTGAAATTTCATGTGCTCATACTTGGGTCTTCAGTTTTGTTCCATTGATTTATAGGTCTATTTTTGTGCCAGTACACTATTTTTTATGACTATAGCTCTGTAATATAGTTTCAAATCTGGTAATATAGTTTCAAATTAATCCTCCCAGCATTGTCTTATTGCTCACAGTTGCTTTGGCTATCTGAGGTCTCTTGTGCTTCCAAATGAATCTTAGAAAAAAACTTTTTTCCAATTCTGTGAAGAATGTTGTGGGAATTTTGATTGGTACTGCATTGAATCTATAAATGGCTATTGGATGGTTATTTTCACAATATTAATTCTTCCAATCCACGAGCCTGGAGGTATGTCCATCTTCTGCTGTCTTTCTCAATCTCTTTCTTTAAAGATTTAAAATTTTCAGTGTAGAGGTCTTTAATTTCTTTGGTCAGGTTTATTCTGAGATATTTTATGGATATGGGTCTGTAGTTTTCTTTTTCGGTTGTATCTTTACCCAGTTTTGGTAATAGAGTGATGCTGGCTTCATAGAAGGAATTTGGAAGTTCTTCCTCTATTTCAATTTTTTGAAATAAATTAGATAGTATTGGATATAAATCTTTTTAAAATGTCTGGTAGAAATCTGCTGTAAATCCATCTGGTCCTGGGATTTTTTAGTCTGGAGGTTTTGTATTACTGTTTCAATTTCCTTATGTGTTATTGGTCTGTTTAAGCTGTTGATCTCTTCTTGGTTTAGTTTTGGTGGTTCCCATGCTTTTAGATAGCCATCCATTTCTTTTTGGTTTTCAAATTTAGTAGTGTATAGGTTTTGGAAGTATTCCCTTATAATGCTCTGGATCTTTTTGGTGTCTGTTGTGATGTTTCCACATTCATCTCTGATTTTGTTGATTTGGAGGTGTTCTTTCTTTCTTTTGGTTAACTGGGCTAAGGGTCTGTCAATCTTGTTCATCTTTTCACAAATCAGCTCTTGGATTTGTAGATTCTTTGTATTGTTTTCTTTGTTTCTATTTCATTAATTTCTACTCATATTTGTTATTTCTTCTTGTCTGCTGGATTTGGGTTTCATTTTTTGGTGCTTTTCAAGTGTCTTGAGTTGCAATGTTAAGTCATTTATTTTTGTTCTTTCTGATTTTTTAATGTGGGCACTTAGAGCTATAAACTTCCCTCTAAGGACTGCTTTCAATGTGTCCCAGAGGTTTTGTTGTGTTGTATTGTCCTTTTCATTTAGTTCTAGGAATACTTTTATTTCTTTTTTAATTTCTTCTTAGTGTGTTGTTTAATCTCCTTGTGTTCATATATTTACAAGGATTTCTTCTGGTATTGATTTTAAGGTTTATTGCATTGTGGTGTGGAAGAATGCATGAAATTATTTCAGTATTTTTGTATTTGTTGAGGCTTGTTTTGTGCCCTCGTATATGGTCGATTTGGTAAAATTTCCATGGGGTATTGATAAAAGTATATTCTTTGGTACTTGGGTGGAATATTCAGTAGATGTCTGTTAGGTCCATTTGAAGTATGGTATTGTTTAATTCCAATGTCCCTCTGTTAATTCTCTGTCCTGTTGTCCTGTCTAATGGAGACAATGGGGTATTGAGGTCCCCTACTATTAATGAGTTGGTATTAATCTGGATCTTAAAGTCCTGTAGTACTGTTTTTATGAAGTTGGGTACAGCAGAATTTGGTGAACATATGTTCATGATTGTAATACCTTCTTGGTCAATTTTTCCTTTGATCAAAATAAAGTGGCTTTCTTTATCTTTTCTGATTATTTCAGTTTGAAGTATGTTTTGTGAGAGATTAGAATCACAACACCTGCTTTTTTTCTTAGTACCATTTGCTTGGAATATTTTTTCCATCCTTTCACCTTAAGGTAGTGCCTGTCCTTGAAAGTGAAATGGGTTTCTTGTAGACAACAAAAAGATGGGTTTTGTTTCTTAATCTATTCAACTAGTCTGTGTCTTTTGGATGAGGATTTCAGTCCATTGATATTTAAAGTTATTAATGAATGATATGTATCGATTCTTGCTGTTTTGTTTCTGTGTCTTGGAGTAACTATGCATTCTTGATGTAACTGTGCCATGCACAGTTTATTTTCTGGTCCTGTCTGTTTGGTGTTCTATGTGCTTCTTGTATTTGTATGGGCATGGTTTTCTTTAATTTTGGGAAATTTTCGTCTACAATCCTGTAAAGATCTGGTCCATACCATTATCCTGAGATTCTTCTCCTTCCTCTATGCCTATGATGTGTAAGTTTGGTCTTTTTATGGTGTCCCACAATTCCTGCATATTCCATTCTTGTGTTTCCTTAAATTTTTCATAATCTTTGCTTGAGTGGTCTAGTTTGTCCATTTTATCTTCAAGTCTTGATACTCTGTTTTCCATTTTATTCATCCTATTGGTGAGGCTTTCTCCTGTCATTTCTAATTGCCTTACTGAGTGTTTCACTTCCTTCTTCATCTCAGCCTGAGTATTCTTCAACAGTTCTAGCTCTTTTCTGAATTCATTGAGAAGTTTATCCTTGTCTTCTTTCAGTTCTTTGATTTGTTTGCATGTTCTTTAAATTCACTGAGTTATTTTATCATGTTTATAATTGTTCTTTTGAGGTCCATGTCCTGTGTTATCTCTCAGGGGTTCTCATTGTACTCCTCCAGAGGATCATATTATTATTTTTTCACTGTGACTTTGTTATGTGGATTTCTTTTGTAGTTTCTGATTCTTGTGTGAGACTCAAGCCTTCCTTTGTTGAGTTTAGGTCTGTTTGTTTTTATAAACTGTATGTGTCTTTGTGGTTTACTTGGGCATGAGAAGCTGGTTGGTCTACACTTCAGATTCTCTCTTTTTATTTAATATTGGAGGAGCCAGATGGCTTTTGTCCTGCTGCTCAGTAGTTTCCACAGAGGCCCAAGTGAGATGCGTCTCAGATGCTCTCAGGCTTTCTCCTAAGGTCTGGGTCCCTCGCTCTAGTCAGCTGGCACAGTACAATTTGGTAGATGTAGGAATCAGGTTTCTCAGGCACTCAAGGAAGGTGACTGGTCTCAGGAATCTAGAGCAAGCAGGGAAGAAGGCTGCTCTCAGGAATTCAGGTTGGGGGTGGGACAGCCACAGATGACAGCTGGTCTCAGGTATGCAAAGGCAAGGTCAGGGAGGGAACAGACTTTGAGGGCTCCCGGGGTCCAGACCAAGGTATTGGGTTCGTCTGGATGCAAAGGATCAGGAAACAGTGGGCAGTCTGGGCCAAGAGGGCAGTCCAGAGGTCTGAGGTACCAAGAGAAAAATGGGCCAGTGCCCATCCTAGGAGGAGAGACAGGGTGGGAGAGTTGGGAGGGTGAACAAGGCTGTGAGAGTCAAGGCTCAGTGGGTGCGGCCAAACTCACCCAAGAAAGATGCTGGCCCCAGGAAGCTGGGGGCTAGACTGAAGAGGGATGAAGGATGGTCTCAGGCAGGCAAAGATGAGCTTGGGGAGGAAACAGATACAGAGACTGAGGTCTTGGGTTGTTCTGGGTGCAAAGGATCAGGAAGCAGTGGGGCGTCTGGGCCAAGAGGGCAGTCCAGAGGACTGGGATGCCAAGAGAAGAAATGGGCCAGTGCCCACGCCAGGAGGAGAGATGGTATGGGGGATGGAAATTTTTTAGAATACTCTTTCTGAATGAAAAATAGAGAATGATCTTTGACAGCGCAAAGTCCATCATAAGACCTTTTCTCGTCTCGTCTCTTCCCCTCTTCTTTGCCCTCCTCGTCCCTGGTCCCTTCCACCTCCTGTCCTCTCCCCTCCCCTCTATTCCTCTCTCCTCTCCTCTGCCTCCTCTTCTCTTTGCTCCTTTCCCTTCTCTAATCTCTACGATAAGGAGTAAATAAGAGGGGCAAGGAACACAGCTTAGCACACCAGGACCCCAGTACAGTTCACGGCAGTAGTCTTGTGTAGGATGGGTGTTCAGCACCACCACCTGTTCTCCTTTACCTCTAGGTGGAACATCAGATGCAGGAAACTAAATGTTTGTGAACAGGGAATAGATGTATAATGACATGCATCTGAATAAATCTGAATACTAAAGAAAGAATGAATAGTAGGTTAAGAAAGTTGGGTTGCTTTCTGAAGTCTTACAAAATACTACCTGTGTCACTAAGTATTCCTGTGCCTCTTCCTGCCTCACCTACAGGGACTCATGCTTTATAGGGGACTTAAAATTCAGATTCTCATCATAGGTTTTAGGCCATAGAATATAAAGGAAATAGGGTAGTGCTAGAGCACTGAAAGACACTTTTCTCCTTTAATTGGTCTCTCAAGCTCCTCGGTTGTGTGGGTAGAGTCTACATTTTAGTTAGCTCCATGTAGAGGTTACTGTTACTGAAGTCAGTAACACACAATCCCATATTCCAGGGCCTTCCTCACTGATAGCCACCCCCTAGTTATTTGACTCTTTTAAGAGCTTTTTCTTTCTTTTCTAAGAACTTGGTGCTCATTTCTGAAGATTCAAGTATTACATTTCATTTAGATGGTCAGGAAGTTGCATTTATGCATCTTCTAATGACAGGATATGTTCGGAAAAACACACTGTTAGATGATTTTGTCATTGTGTAGATATCATAGGCAAACTTTACATGATCCTAGATGGGATAGCCTACCACATACATATTCTATATGGTATACCCTTATAATAGCCTATGCTCCTGGGGCTGTGATGAACAGACCAACAAAGATTAAATCAATCATAGAAAAAATGAAGCAATCAAATAATGCAAAGCATGAAATGTGTAAGGCTGCTTGTTAGCACAACATGACATATTGCTTTAGAGTAAACTTAATTGTCTTAATTTTTGGTTTTTGAGATAGGCTCTTCCTGTAACCCCAGCTGACCTGGAACTTGTTGTATAGACCAGGCCGGCTTCAATCTGCAAGGCTGGATTCATCTGCCTGTGCCTCCCAAGTGCTGGGCTTAAAGGTGTGCAACATCACACCAGGCTTAGTGAACTCACTTTTTAGTAAAGACAAAGTACATTACAAAAGAATGCATAGCAGGTAAATAATACATAAATCAATAACGCTATGCTCATTGGCATTAAGTATTATCGAATAGACACATTCGATAACTGTGTGTGTTTCATTTTTTGTGCGACTGGCAGCACCATAGGTTTCTTTACACCAGTATCACTACAAACACGAGTGACATGTTGTACTATACTGTAATTACAGTTATAGTGTCACTTAGTGATAGGAGCTGTTCAGTTTTATTGTGATTTTATGTGACCAACCTTGCCTGTAGGGTCTGTTGTTCATTGAAAGCATGGCTACATTCACATTCTACCATGGGACATTCTCAGAACACTCAGAGATTCCACCCTGACAAAAGATTTTATGGTAGAAGAGTCTGCGCAATCCACGTAGTCCTCCAACTGAGGAATGATTGAATGAATCCTCCTGTGGCCCTAAGTATGGCCCATGCCATGTGTCAGAGGTGAGGCAGCCCCAGACTTGCTCACTACGGAACCGAAATAAACCCTTTCCCATCTCTCTTCTTCTGTACACTGACAGACCTGGGGCAGGTCAAGGATCTGAACTTCCAGGGATATCCTAAATATTGAGAGGGAACTTGGAAGGCATATATATGTATATATATATACATATAATTACTGCACCAAACTTCTTCATAATTTATAGAAAAGAAGAGGAAAAATATCAGGGCACACCTAATAATCTGGACATCTTTTATCTTAACAGTCTCATTATTTAAATGATACCCTATAGTCAAAGTCCTTTACCTTTTACACTCTGACACTGATATTTATATTTTCTCTCATTGTTCCATTTCTTAAAAAAACAGACCCACTTAAGTTTATTTTCCTCATATAAAATCCTATGTGGTAGCTATAGCTAAAGCCAGGATCATCTACATGGGAACTCTGGTGGCAGTTTTCACAAGATGCTCAGTGAATTCCTAAGAGGGAGGCTTGGTGAACATACCAGTCCCTTTCCAGTGCTCAGAGGCCAGGCTGCTGTAGGTCTTGGAGATGTCATCAAAATTGGCTAAGAAGTTGCCCAGAGTGGCAGTGCGGCTCCTGGCTGGGGTGTAGCAGTCTTCAATATCAGCCAGCAGCAGCAGCTTCCTGGGCACAGGAACAGAGCCAATGCCAGTGCCTCTGGGGGCAGGATGAGGAGCAACAGTCCAGAGCCACAGCGGCCTGTCACCTTGCACTGCATGGTATGGGGCTTGCGGATCTTGTTTCCCCGGTAGCCTCTCTTCACAGGGACAATGGAAATCTTGGCCAAGATGATGGCCCTCTGAATGGCAGTGGCTGCCTCCTTCGAACACCTCACACTCAGATCATCATAACCATTGTAGTCCCCAATGGCCACAAAAGCATGGAAGTCCACCCAAACCTGGCCTGCCAAAGCCTGCTTCTGCACTGGAAAGAGCCTTGAAACCTCACCCCGAAGGGATGCTCCTAGAAACAAGTCAGTAATCTCAGACTCTGTGATGGCATAGAGAACAGCAAAATCTCCTCCAAGAACTGATCTTCATGTCCCTAAACAGGTGGCCCAGCTTGGCCTCCAGGAACACTGCCAAGACTGTTGTGGGAGACAGTGGCCAAATCCTCAATAGAAGCTGCTGTGGCCTCCCAAGACTGAGCACTCTTGCTATGCTGGGGTCATCAGTGACGAGGTGTTTTCCCAAGGAAGAAGCCCATACTTGTTGGTTGAGCTGTTCAGAGCCTCTGTCAAATGGAAAGCAGAAGTGAAATGGGACATGGCCAACAGCCTGCCTCAAGGGAATAAGTGTCTACTGTGTTCTCATATATGATTACAGAGAATTAATGAGTCCTCCACTTACTGATCCTATTACACATAGACCACTGAGTAGGAGAGAATATAGTGTAGAGTGTAGTGTTGATAGGTTTTCAAATCCCAGCTGTTTCAGCTACTGACTGTGTCAGCACGAGCAGGTTACTTAATCTTTCTATCAACATCATTGACATTCACTGAAATAAATGAAAACAAATCAAAGCAATATGAAACAGAACATGTATCTAGCACAGGACAGGGGACCTAGAAAGTGCTATTTGTAAAGTTGTTATATACTACAACAGCAACAACACACACCACACAGTCCAAAGGGGCTTGAAGTACCTAACGTTCATATGATTTTCCTTCTTCTGCTTTGTGAGTCCATCCTTCCCTCTGCATTGTTTTAGAAGGAGTATACTGACAGCCCTGGGTGAATGGTCTTGGAGCGAGGGGAAAAGGGAGAGCAAACTTTAAATGGAGTCGAGAATGGATGGGTAGGGCAGAGCTGAGAGAAAGGGGAACAAGAACTAACATTGAAGCCTTTGAAAAAGTGGTATGAGAGCCTAAAGCTGCAGAATTTTTGTAAAGCATGCACACATACATAGATAAACAGAGTTTGAGTGGAGTTACCCTGTAATGAGGGGACACAGCTCCAGCCAGACAACATAGGCTAGCAAATAAAAAGCTCATTGCCAGGAATAGACTGCCTCTTTAGCAGTTATTGACCAGGAAAGGTCCCAAAGACTCTCGAACAATACTGTCTATTACTGTTGCTTTTGGAAACCCACAAGAATTTGACAGTAAGACCTTATTGCTGAAGACACTATATGTGTGACTCATAGACCAACCATGGGGAAATAAGCTGGTACTGACCTCAAAACTCCATCTTTACTGGCTACTAGAAAGTGTTGTGCATGCTACTGGAAGAGAAAAGTAATCATCAGTCCTACCCAGCTGTGAACATGCAAGCTACAATAACAACTGACCTGGCAAGAGATGGTCACTGATGAAATAGTGGCACCAATGTTATGGGAGTAACCAACCACCTTCTGATTGGGTAAAAGGCCCACTTCAGAAGACAGAGCCCCTACCTAGCACTGCTATCAGGGTTCCAAACCTGTGACTAGACAGGTCACAGGCCATAGAAAACCTTCTACTATTATTTTGCTAATTAGGCATAGTATTAAACTGATTCCTGTTAAACTGACTCCTGTTATGCCCATAGATTACTGAATCTTCGAATCAGCTCTCACCAAAGAAACCCGTTTTTGCAGCAGGTGGCAATTAACAGAGATCCACAAATGATCAACATGCATAAAATAAGAGACTGCAGAGTGCACAGCCTTAAATGGGACATCTATACTGCATCCTCTCTCCCCAAGGCTCAAGGATAATGGGAAGAACCAGACATTGAGGATACAAGGACCATGCTACTGACCCCACAGGGCGTTGCCCTTGTGTCCTACCTATTTTCTATTGCTGTGATTTTTTTTTCAAAGCCACTGACCAAGGGGCTGGAGAGACGTCTCAGTGATTAAGAGCACTAGCTGCTCTTGCAGAGGACTCATGTCCTCTAACTGCAGTTCCAGGGAACGTGACAGCCTCTTCTGGCCTCCACTAGCACTGCATGACTAAGGTACACTTATATACATACAGGTAAAAACTCATGCACATAAATAATAAGAAATATTTTAAAAAGCACACTGGAGAGGAAAGGATTTATTTTATCTTATATCTCAAAGGTCACAGTTCATCCCTGAGGGAAGTCAGGGCAGGGGCTCAGAGCAGGAACCTGGAGGCAGGAGCTGAAGCACAGATCATGGAGGAATAGTATTTACTGGCTTGCTTCTCTGATCCATGTTCAGCCTGCTCTCTTATTTAATCCAAGACCACTTGTCCAGGGGTGGCATCACCCACTGTCGGCTGGGCCCACCTGAATCACTCAACAATTGAGAAAATGCCTCACAGACATGCCCACAGCCCGTTCTGATTGAGGGACTAAGTTTCTCACTATCTAAGTTTCTCTCTTCCCAGGTGTTTCAAGTTGACAGCTAAAGCTACATAGTATAGCTTGTAACAGCACACTCAAGACCTGCGCAAGCCCAAGTCAGACCAAAACCCAGCTTGGATGGGGGAAGTTGGCAAGAAGCCCCAGCCCTACCTGAGGCGCTCTAGGCAACTGACAGGTGCTGGCAGGAGAGTCAGTTTTCTTTAAGGGTGTGACACATGGTGGGTTGATCAGACTCCAGGGGTAGACACACATTAAAGAGAATTTGGGGTACACAGATTAGACTCGGTAGACCTTTAACAAAATAAATAAATAAAAACAAAAGTAAAGTGGGAGGGGTAGAGATGGAAATGAGTAAATTTAATCAAAATACATTGTATGAAATTTTCAAAGAATCAATAATTTTTTTTTAAATTGTGTGACCTAACCTGTGGTACCTTTAAAGTGTGTTTTTTCCAGTGCTTATTGCTGTGCTTATAAATAGCAGGTGTTTTTCACCCACTTGATTTTTAAAAAATTTTTAATTTTTTGTTTTTTTTAAAATTTTATGTGTATGAGTGTATTGCCTGTATGTATGTACGAGCATGCATGTTGTGCAATGTCCACAGAGGTCAGACAAGGGCATTGGATCCGCTAGAACTGGAGTTATAGATGGTTGTTAGTCTCCATGTGGGTGCTGGGAATCAAACCCAGGTCCTCTGCAAGAGCAGCCAGTACTCTTAACTGCTGAGCCATCTCTCCAGCTCCCCACTTTGTAATCTTAACAATATTAAAAGCATATCACTGAAACCAGGCATGGTGGTGCACACCTTTAATCCCAGCACTGTGGAGGCAAAGGTAGGTAGATTTCTGTGAGATTGAGGCCAACCTAGTCTACATAGCAAGTTCTAGGCCAGTTGTAGCTACAGGGACACCCTGTCTCAAAAAAACCAAAATACAAAAACAAACGAACAGAAAAAATAAAAATAAAGTCATACAGTGGATGTGTCAGAGGTTTGCTGTCACCTCTGAGTTCATTTGGGCTCAGTCTTAAAGAGGCTTTGCTCATGTGTTATCAAGATGGTCACTGGCAGCCCTGGGCCCATAACCTTTACAAAGATCATGACTTTATAGCCATAAGCTAAAAGATTGACTAGACTTCAGTTATATATCTGTTGTCTGTGGTCGAGGTTTTAGACTCAGCCTTATTTAAATTAAGTAGATGGGAAATTTTCAGAGTGTGGATGTGAGATTAAAGATGCTTTCCTAGTGAACTGACAATGTAAAACTGTCTACTATGCTGCTTAACCCAGAGCAGCTTCTTTTAAAAAAATCCATTATGACTATTTCTACGAGAAGCTTCCAATATACATGGACCAGAAATAGGATGTATGGAATATTAAAGATAGAAGTTACTGATCCAATGAACAGAGGCAGAAAATGTTTTTCAAAGTGGCTGTTGTTTGAGAAATATCCCCTTGAGGCTTGTGTTTGAACAAATGGCACATTTTTTGGAAAGTTATGAAAATTTTAGGAGGCATGAAAGATTTAAGATTGAGGTGGCCATGAATTTTTTTTTTTTTTTTTTTGCATGGTTTCACAGACCCACTAAGGCCGCACAGTGTGTGTTAGCATCAGAGTCCCTGCAAGTATCCTCTGAGAGGCCATTGCGGGAAACTGACGGTAAAGCCTGAGTTGTAGTGGAGACACCAAGATTTTAGCAATGCAGAGCTGTGAGACATCTGCTAAGGAGAGCTGTTTATAGGGAATAGAAACAGCCCGAGAGAGATGTATGTTGTAGACAGTAAAACTGGAGGGACAGAGACACTTAAGTCCTTTGAAACGGAGACAGTTTTATCAGAAATCCCAGGGGCGTGACATGGAGCTACAGGATAGGGTGTTTGTACTTCTGAATTTCAATCTTTCCTCGCTGTACCCATTTCTCTCTTTTGAAATAAGACTATATATACTGTGTGCCATTAAATGTAAGAATTCACTTTGTTTCTTTTAAATCTTGTAGGGGATCACAGTTAAGAGATTGCTTCTTTTCTTCTCTCAGAAGAGATTGAATGTTTGAGAAATGTTGGGACTGTTAAAAGCTATGGGAATTCATACTAAATGCATTTTACATCATGGAATGGCCTTGAGCCTATGAGAGCCAGGGTCTCATGTGGTTTGAATGTGAAATGCCCCCATACTTGAAAACTGCCCTCGACTGGTGGTGCAGTTTGGGAAGGTTGTGGAGGCTTTAGCCAAGAAAGCCTTGAGGGAAGAAGTATGTCATCGAGGGCAGACTTTCAGGTCATGTAGCTTGGCTCACTTCCTGTTTTCTGCTTCTGAACTGCTAGGTGATGTGACAGGCTGGCTTCACACTCCTGAAGCCAGGTCTTCCCTGCTGGGATATGCTGTATCCCCTCTGGAACATAGGGCTAAAGAAATCCTCTCTACCTTCAGTGGCTTTGTCAGAGTATTTTACCACAACAGAAAACTAAGAAAGTGGCTTTTAAAACAAATTTTAATTGATACACAACAACTGTACAGTTATTGAATTCAGTGTGAAGTTTTGATACTTATGCAATAAATCAAAGCATTTATCTTATCTATCATCGTAAACATTTTCATTTCTTTACAATAAGTACATTCAAAATTCTATTAGCTGTTTTGAAACAGACTATTGTTAACTATGTTAACTGTGAACCACTTTTTTCTTCCCTCCCCTCTCCTCCCCTTTCCTCTGTTCCCCCTCTTTACTTCCCTTTCCCTCCCTGCCCCCTTCCCACTGCATGCTAGTGACTGCTCTACTCTCTATTTTATGAAATCAGCCTTTTTGGATTCCACATAGACGAGAACATGCACTATGAATCTCCATGACTTCACTGAACATAACGTTCTTTAGGTTCATACATGTTGCCACAAATGATAGAATTTCCCTTTTCATGGATAAGAAGTATTCTGTGGAGTATACATCACACATTTTTTGATTCATTCGTCTGCATTCACATCTTAGCTATGACGAGTGATGTTGCAGTAAGTAGTGCAGACATTGTTTTTGGTACTCGGACTTCATTCTTTTGGATATATGCTCATTGCTCTAACTTCCATATTTCACGGTAGTTATGTTTTCGTGTGTGGAGGAACGTCTCTGTTATTTTCATAGTGGCTGTGCTACTTTGCATTCCTGCCAACAGTGAATAAAACTTTCCCCTTTCCATCTTTCTGGCCATCTTTGTCTTAAAACTACAGTTCTCTGAAAACATTCTCAACAGATGATCCAGTTACACCTTTTACTCTGAGTTAGCCTAGTGATTTCCTCATTTCAGTGTGTTGGAGTCATTTGTGTCATGGCCTTAGCGTTTCACCATACACACAGCAGCGAAGTGCCCAGCTTTCCTAAGGCAGTGATGCTTCAAGTTTTCTGGTCCCAGGACCATTTGTCAGACCACAGGAACCACCTGGGGGTTCAAAAATAGAAGCCCTCCATAAAAGAATCACCCTCTGTGATTTTCATTTGCTCACTTGGTTCTAGGCATACACAGGAATTAGCAGCAGTAGAAATTGTCTACTATGCAAATTGATGGGAGCATGGGAGAAAGCTCTATAGACAAATAAGCAGACCAAAGGACATTAAACTGGAAGGTAACGAGGGAGGAGGAGTAATCGTTTGTAAAGAGAGAAGTGTCGAAGGGTCCTTTTGCCTGGCAAACAGAAATACACTGAAGAATGGAAAACTGTGAGTGAATGTGGGGACTACTTAATGTGAATCCTACATCAGGCATTTGTGGATGATATAAAACTCTGACGTGCTGTAAAATTTATATCACTCCCCCAAATGATCTACTGGTAGAACATATAAATTTTGCAAGAACTGTTAAAGCTGTCATAAAATCTCATTGCTACAGATACAGTAGGAGTTTCAGAAATACTCACCAAAGCAGAGATTTGTAATCATTTCAGTGTGGTTCATAAAAAGAAGCACATTGCGTGTCAACAACTGAGAAACTGCAAAGAGTCCCTTCCTTCAAAGGCTTGTTTTATCTTATTTTGCATAGTTAAAGGGGATACAGCATAGACAGTCTAAATCTTTAAACACATGCAGTTACTCATATGCCTAGGCTGTTAGAAAGATGAGAACAGGTGATTATTTCTTCCAAGTGCACACAGAGTTGGTGGCTCCATTTAATAACAGCCGATCTTTTTTCAGGCTAAGCATACTGGTCCCAGTGGTGGGGAGAAGACAGCAATAATTCAGAACCCCATGTGTAATCTCTGTATCTAGAATGCAGATGGAGATTTGGGTGTATAATGCCACTGGTTTGTCCGTTATCATTCAGACATGGGCTGCATCAACAAAAGGGCTTGTGGGAACCTGATAAGGAGTGGTCCAAAGTGGGCCATAAATCACACAGGGCCAGTATCCTGCTGCTTTATAAACACACACTTTCTGGGAGAAGGAAAAAGTGATAGATCTGCAATTTACTGCTTCTCACACCTGCTAGAAGTTTTATAATACAAAAGTGTGACCTTCAATGAATAAGTGCCCTTGCTGACTACCTACTTCTGTGAGGAAACATTGCATTCAAGCCACGGAGCTGAGAAGGCCTTTCTGTGGCCTGCTTAGCCTGCCCACCCTGATTGTGAGTCTCTGATTGTGAGCCACTCTGTAGTAAGTTTTAGTCACCATCACCTCCTTGAACAAGGAGCAGTTGCTATTTTTTGAAATAAACTAATACTCCTCTCTAGGGAACTAATGGACCTAAGGAATCACACAGATTCCCCACGTGTTCAGCACTTAACTTTCTGCAGACCGCTGAACCACAACATCTTGGCAGCAAAGGATGGGAAGAATGCACATCAAAGCATCACTCAGTGTCTCAAAGGGCGCAGGACCTAGCCATCCACTCTCTGCACGGTAGGATTGTGTTTCTTAGGTTCTTGACAAAAGTCAGAAGATGTAGATACTTAATATGATCAATCTACTACTTTGCAGTACTTTATGAACATATGCCTTTTTTATGCAGCTCACTGGAAGGGATTTTAAGGGATGTCATGTTTTGACTGAGGCAACGAAACCCAGTAGTTTGAAGAACAAAGACTTACAAGGTGCCACACAGCTGGAAGCCCATCAACAGAGGTGCCTACTGCCTCCATTATCACACAGTCTCTCAATTCTGCCTTGTTTCTGGCGATCACTAGATGACCACTACCACCTAGAGCTGCTCCATCAAAGGAAGGAGAGAGAGAGAGAGAGAGAGAGAGAGAGAGAGAGAGAGAGAAGGGGGAGAATAGGAGGAAAGAGGGAGGGGGAAATGGGAGGAAAGATGGAGTGGGGGGAAGACTGGGAGGGAGACAGAGAGGGAGAAGGAGAGGGAGGAAGAAACAGGGAGAGGAAGGGGAGGGGGAGCTCTTGACTTTCTTGTAAGAGCCCAGAAGGTTGCTTCTCATGAACTTCTAGAAAATTTACTCACACATGTTGCTAGTCAAAGTTGCCTTAACCCATTTCTAAGTCAATTGCAAGGAAAAAATTAGCAAATTTGTTTAAGACTTGACAAAGTTCATCTCTCAATAGAGACTTTGGCAAAAATCATCTTTGCTGGTGCCTCAGGGCCAAAACGCTCTGAATTTCCCACAGTGGATACTCAGTTTTTCAAATGTGTGTCAAGTGCCTATTCCATGCTAGTGATTTATCCATAAAACATCAAAAGTTTCTGTTCTTATGAAGCTTAACACTTAGTAAGGGAGATAATTTGCAAGAAACAACAGGTCAGTCAAGGGACTACAAGAGTATCCTCGCACACAGCTGGAGCTGGGTCCCCTGCCTCACTTCATTTTGTGCATGGCCCTGTCCCTGTGTCACCCTGTCACCCTATCTTTTTATCTGAAATATTTTAGTAAAGCTCCTTCTCTCTTTTTCTCTTTGGAGTAATCCGCTCTTTCTTACACTGACTGCACCCTTAATGGGGTCACACTGAGGAAGTTTCTAGGCTTCCATTCTCTCATTCTCTAAATACTTAATTTTATTATCATTTATGAAAAGTTAAAAGATCAAAGGAAATAACTTCCTTTCACAAATCTCACGAAGTCCAGAAAGTTAAAAGTTCTGAGCCCCGATTCTTAAATGTTAAAAGCTACCATAAAGTAATGGTGGTCACAAAGTCTGTCAAGTTACTGAATTTTCGTTCATTTCAAAGGTCTACTTAGCAGGTTTCACTGATAAAGGTGCAGTCCCACAGCAAAACCACAAGCAAGAAACCAGGAAACTGGACCTAGAAAATCAGCAGGGCAGAGAGATGATTGGACACAGCAACACTGTGCTGCTTAGTTTTGTCAACTCAACACAAACTGGAGTTACCTAGGAAGAGGGAGCCTCAGCTGAGGCATTTCTTTATTCAGACTGGCCTGTGGGCATGTCTAGTATCACCATTGCTGTTGATGTAAGAGGATCCAGCCCGATGAGGGTGGTACCATCCCTGAGCAGATGGGTCTGGGCTGTAGAAGAAAACTGAGCTGGCCAACAGATCAAGCTAGTATTCAGTTCCTGCCTCCAGGATCTCGGGTTCTTCTCAGACTTCTCTCTGTCTTGGATTGGGACCTTGGAGTTGTGAATGAAATAAACCATTTCCTCACCAAGTTGGGTTTTTCAATATATTTTTATTTTTTGAGAGGTTCATATATGAGTATTACATTTGCATTATTTCTTTTTTAAGCTTTATTTTTATTGAATTTTTGAAGTCAATATAGCTGATGGTATTTAGATTCCCTTCCCCTATCTACATCTCCCCCCATTGTCCTCCACCCAATTTAATGTAGTCATTACTAATACAGCCTGTAGAATCTGATTTGTGGCCCCAAATGTCCTTAAGTGAGGGTTCATCCACTGGGCCCAGCAAGAGTCCCATCCCTGTAAGATACTGTCTCTCCCCAGTCCACAGAAGTTATCAATCGCCAAAAGTTCCTTAGGTTAGGTGGGGGATTTCTTACCCACTTCCCATGTCTATACTGGGATTTTGACTAGTTGGAGCTTGCATAGGACTTGTACATGCTATCATCATTGCTGAAAGTTCATAGACTAACTGACAACTATCTGGAAGACTATTTCCTTACGGTCATCCACCTCCTCTGACCTTAAAAATCTTTCTACCTTCTTTTCTAGAATGATCCTTGAGACTTGGGAAGCAGAGGCTTGAAATAGCTGTCCTATTCAGGGATCAGCACTCTGGGCTCTTCTTTTCTGCATATTGGCCAACTGTTTTAACTGGGTTTTGTGTTAATCATCATCTGCTGTATACGGAGACTTCTCTGGTGATATTTTCAAGCTGTATTCATCCTATGTGTGGAGATTGCATTGAAGATGTGTCACTTAGGGTTAAGCATCTCACAGACACTTATTCTCTGCATTTGACCAGTTCTGGAACTCTGTAATAGTTTCAATCTGTTGCAAAACGAATCTTCTTTGATTTTCAAGCTGTATTCATCCTATGTGTGGAGATTGCATTGAAGATGTGTCACTTAGGGTTAAGCATCTCACAGACACTTATTCTCTGCATTTGACCAGTTCTGGAACTCTGTAATATGAAGTTTATTTGATGAGGGGTGAAAAGCACACTTGTCTGAAAATAGGAGGCTACATTTTTAGAATAAAGAATTACATTGGTCTGGAGATGTGGAAAAAGTAGGTTTTTGTCTAGAATCTTTGACCTCTCCAGCCATGTGTATTTGGCTATGTACTGCCCACATGAGTTTCTGCCCACCGAGTGGGTCTTCATTCCAATTAGATTACCCCCAAGATAAAAGGGCACTACTGCACCAATAGCAATAGTTTGTATGTGTGTTTTTCAGTAGGATTTTGAACTAACCCATTTCCCTCTGGCTTTTCACACCATCTAAGCATCGTTTCTCTCTCTTCTCACTCCCCCTGTATTACTGTCCCTACTCTCTTCCCAGATAAGGTCCCTCCCCGTATTTTCCCTTAATAACACCGATCTCCTACTATCCCCCTCTCTTGAGCTCCTTCTTCCCCTTTCTTACCATGGATCCTTTCTATTTTCCTGGCTGCTGCAGTTACATCAGGAGACATACACACATCTAGGGATTTGGAGCCGAGACCCACAAATGAGAGAGAACACATGTTGCTTGTTTTTCTGAGTCTGTGTTGCTTCACCTGGTCTAGCAGTCTCTTCAAGAACTCAAAAAACAAAGAAGCAAGTAAACAACCAATTTAAAAATGGGCTATGGATCTGAACAGAGAGCTCTCAAAAGAAGAAGTAACAATGACTAAGCAGCAGCTTAAGTTTCAACATTAATAAAATTAGTAAAATAGTAAAACTATTTTAAGATTTCATCTAACCCCAGTCAGAAAGGCAAAGTTAAGAGAATCAGTGACACCAAATGCTGTCATGGATGTTGGGAAAGTGGATATACTCATCCACTGTCGGTGGGATAGCAAACTGGTACAACTGCTGTGCAAATCAGTATGGATAACTTAAAAAACAGAATAAATCCATCAGATGATCTGTTATACCACTCCTTGGCTTACACCCAACAGACTCATCCTACTGCAGAGGCACTTGCACAGCCATGTTTCTTACTGCTCTTTCACAATAGCTAAGAAACGGAAACAACCTGAATGTGCCCCAGTTGATAAATGGATAATGAAAATGCGGTACATCCCACAGTGGTAAAGTGGTAAAGGGAAACAAAACCAAGTGCTCGCACTGTTCCTTCCCTTCCTGCTCTCCTTCCAATTTTACTCATGTTCCCTTCACAATCTCTGTTTTCAATATTTTGTTTATTATTTTTATATGTATGAGTGTATTGCTTGCATGTAGGTAGGTGCACCCATGTCATGTAATGCCATTGGATGTCAGAAGACGGTATCAGATCCCCTGGAAATGGAGATACAGGTGATTGGGTTGCTAGCCATCATGTGGGTCCTCTGCAAAAGCAATCAGCACTCTTAACCGATGAGCCATTTCTTCAGTGCCCCCCTAATTTCTTATCTTCTCCTTTAATTATTATTGTTACATATCTATACATACATTTGTAAATATAGCTAATATATATAAAATTTATACAGATAGATAATAGATACATAGATATAGAAGATAGATGAGCGAGAGTTGATAATAGATGAAAATAGGTAGATGGAAGATAGATAGATGGATAGATGGATAGATGATAGCTACATGATAGATAGATAGATGATAGATGATAGATGATGGATGGATAGATGGATAGATGATAGATGATAGATAGATGATAGATAGATAGATGATAGATGATAGATAGATGATAGATGATAGATGGATAGATGGATAGATGATAGATGATAGATAGATAGATAGATAGGGATAGATAGATAGATAGATAGATGATAGATAGATAGATAGATAGATAGATAGATAGATAGATAGAGCACTGCATCCATTTGGGTGGGACTCGTGTATACTTGTGTTTAGGGCTGCCCACTTGAGATTACCTCTCAGGAGCTGGTCCCTGTAGAAAACTGATTCTCCCTCCTTCAGCATCCATTGCGTGCCTGTAGCTCTTCATCTTCAGTGGGACTTTGCAAAACTTCTCCCATCTACCTTGGAATGTCAACTATGTTGTTATTATGCAGCTCTTGTGAGACTCTCATACTTTGGAGATTTCATTGATGTTGCTTGCATATCATGTCGAACACATTAACTAGCAGCAGGCACCTTGTTCCTCTGGCTCTTATGATCTTTCTATCCCCTCTTCTGCGATGTTCCCTGAGCAGAAGAGGGACTAGAAAGATTGTAAGGTGTAGAGGTTACGTTGTAGATGTGTCACATAGGTCTAGGCACCTCACAGCCACTTATTCTTTGTATTTTGACCAGTTGTAGAACTGTAATGATTCCTATCTGTTAAAAGACAGAAAATTCTTTGATAATAACTGAGAGGTACACTTGTATTGAAGAATTTGGAGCTAGGATCCATAAATGAAATAGCATGTGTGACTTGCTTTTCCAAGTCTGGGTTACCTCACTTAATACAAGTTTCTAGTTCTATCCGTTTACCTGCAAATTTCCTATTATTTACCACTGAATGGAATGCCATTAAATGTAGCACATTTTCATCATCCATTAACTGGTTGAGGGACATCTAGGTTGCTTCGATTTTAGTTATTGTGAAAAGAGGAACAATAAACTTCACAGTGCAAGTTTACTATGGTATTGAGTCCTGTGGGCATATGCTAAGGAGCAGTGTGGCCGGATCATGTGGTGGGTTTATTGTTAGTTTTTAGGGAATTTTTCACAACGATTTCCATGATAACTGCAATCCACTGGCAACAAATGAGGTTCCCCTTTCTCCACATCTTCAACAGCATTTGCTGTCATTTGTTTTCTTAATCTTAATCTTCCTGATTGGGGTAAGATGAAATCTTAAAGTAGTTTTAATTTGCATTTCTCTCATTAGTAAGAATGTTGAATACTTTTTAAAGGTATTTCTTAGCCATTTTTATTTCTTCTTTTGACAACTCTCTGTTCAGCTCTGTAGCCTATTTTTCAAATTTAGATTTTTTTTGATTCTTTGTTTTTTGAGTTCTTCATATTTTCTGGATATTAATCCTCTGTAAGACATATAGATAAGATTCCCTCCGGGTCTGTAGAATTCCTCTTCACATGATTGGTTGTTCCCTTTAGTGTACAGAAGCTTTTAAGTTTATTGAGTTCCTATTTGTCAGTTCTTGACGTTAATTCCTGAGTGAATAATTTAGAAAGTCCTTTCCTGCACTTATATCTTGTAAGTTACCTGCCTATGTTTTCTTTTAAGGGTGATAGATATGTGTCTAACTTCATTGCTCTACACACAGAGATCCAATTATCCCGGCACCATTTGTTGAAGATGCTGTGCTGTCTTTTCCCAGTGTGTTTTCTTAGCATCTTTGTCAAGTATCAGATGGCTGTAATTGTGTTTAATTAATGTGTGGGTCTTCTGTTTTGTTCCATCATCTGCATGTCTGTTTTTATGCCAATACCATGCCGTTTTATAAGTCTGTAATATAGTTTGGGATCTAGTATGGAGCCCCTCCAGCGTTGCTCTGTTGCTTAGGGTTCTTCTGTCTTCATTGGTTCCGTACGAATTGTAGAACTTTTTTTTTTTTTTTCTGTGAAGAATTTCATAGAACATTTGATTGGGATTGTGTTGAATCTATAAACTGCTTTTGGACGATGGTCATTTTCACAATATCAATGTCTTTCTTCAAAGGTATGAAATTTTAATTGTAGAGACCTTTAACATCTTTACCTATGTTTTTCCTAGATTTTTTTAAGTATGATTTTTTTGAAGTATGATTTTTTGAAGGTTATTGTGAATGGTTATTGTTTCCATGATCATTTTCACTGACTGCTTGTTAATGGTGTATAAAAAGGCCCATGATTTTTGTAAATTGATTTTGTATCCTACCACTTTGATGAAAGTATTGATCATTTCTAAGAGTTTTCTGGTGGAATTTTTTGGCTCTTTCACATAAAACATATTGTCTGCAAATAGGGACAATTTTACTTCTTTTCTAATTAGTATTAGTAATTATTAATTAGCATTAATAATTAGTATCCTTTTCTAATTAATATTCACAGCAATGGCTCTAGCTAGGCTTTCAAGCACTATATCGAAAAGGAATGGGGATAGTGGACAGCCTTGTCTACCTGATTTTAATGAGAATGATATGAGATTTTCTCCATTTATTGTGATGTGTACTGTAGGTTTGTCGTGTATAGTCTTAATTATGTTGAGATATGCTCCCTCCAGTCCAATTACCTCTATAACTTTATCATGAATGCATGTTTGATTTTGGCAAAGGCCTTTTCTGAGAGCATCTATTGAGATGATCATGTGATTTTCGTCTTTATGTTCATATGTGATTTGTTACATCTATTGTATTATGCATACTGAGCCACCCCTCCCACACTGTAATAAAGTCAACTTAATCATGTTGTATGATCTTTTGAATGTGTTCCTGCAAGCAGTTTGTAAGTATTTCACTGGGAAATTTGCATCCATGTTCATTAAAGATTTTGCCTGTAGTTCTCTTTCTTTGTCGTGTCTCTACCTGGTTTTGCATTATATTAGGATTATAATAGCTGCATAGAAGGAGTTTTGGCATTCTACCTCTATTTCTATCTTTTTGAATCATTTAAGCAGTATTGGTTGTAGTTCTTTGAAGGATTGGTGAAATCCTGCTGTGAATCCATCTGAACCTGAGCACTTTTCATTAGGATGCTTTGTATTACTGTTTTGATAAGTTTGTTTGTTATGGGTATGTTTAAGTTGTCGATACCTTTATGGTTTAACTTGGATTACTTTGGCACCTGTTGTAATGTTTCCCTTCTCGTCTGTGATTTTGTTGATTTGGGTTTGCACTTTTTTTCTGTTGGTTAGCTGTCTATCTTGTTTATCTTTTCAAAGAAACAGCTCTGAGATTTATTCATTCTTTGTATTGTTTTCTTTGTTTGCATTTTAATAATTTCTCCTATGACTTTTATTATTATTATTCTCATCTGCTGTATTTGAGTTTGGTTTGTTCTTTTTCCATAGATTTTTGGTGCATTTTTAAGTCATTTATTTGTGCTTTTTCTGATTTTAATGTAGGTGTTATAAATTTCCCTCTTAGGACTGCTTCTAATGCATCACAGAGGTTTTGTTATGTTGTGTTTTAATTTTCATTTAGATATAAGAATATCTTTCTTGATTTCCTCTTTGACCCATTCATTATTCAAGTGTGTGTCATTTAATCTCCAAGAGGGCATGTAGTTACGAGAGCTTCTTTTGTTGTTGGTTTTAAGCTTTATTATATTGTGGTCCAATAGGATACGTGGAATTATTATTTCAATTATTATTTGATTATTTCAATGTTTTGGCTTGTGTTGAGGTTTGCTTTGTGCCCCAATGTGTCTTCTATTTTAGAGAAAGTTCCATGGGGTCATAAGTAGAATATGTATTCTTCTGTGCTTGGGTGGGATAGTCTATACATGTCTGTTAGGTCCATTTATGTGTGTCATTTAATATAGATATTGTTCTCATTATTCTTTGTCCAGATTGATAGGTAAAAAGTTGGCAGAGAATGAGCGAATGATGAGGCACCGAGGCACAGATAAAACTCCATCAAAATAGGGTTTATTAGCAAAGGAACACATGGGGCAGATTCCCTTCCGGGCAGGGAAAATGTCTGCCCGGGTCTTGAGGTGGGGTCTTTTTAAAAGGGATGCTTCTGCTTCCTGCAGAAGGCGGGAAGATGTATTTTTTTAAAGTTGGTGGGGGAAGTGGGAGAGCAGGACTGTTAAAACCTTTCCTCTTTAGAGATCCAAGGGGAAGCCTGCTGTGTTGGCCAAACAGTGGAGAAAAGTCTGCTTCTCTTGACTTCAAAGACCAAGGTGCTTATCAGCTAGGTTCCCTTTTCTCAGGAGCAGAAGTCCTTGGGATCCTGTTGGTGAGGGAGCAGGGCTATCTGAACCTTAACACAGATGACCTGTCTATTGGAGATAGTGTGGTATTGAAGTCATCTACTATTATTGGGTTGGGGTTAATACGTGTATTGAAGTCCAGCAATAATCTTTTTTGTGAAATTTGTTGCACCAGAGTCTGATGAGTATGTGTTTGTTGTTGTAATGTCTTCTTTGTCGAGTGTCCCCTTCGTCAGAGTGAAGTGACTTCATCTTTTCTGATTAATTTTAGTTTGAAGTTTTCTTCTGTCAGATATTAAGATAGTAACACTTGCTTGTTTCTTGGACCCATTTGCTTGGTTGGAATAGTCTTTTCTGTGCTTTCACTCTAAGATGGTGCTTGGCCTTGAAGATAAGATGATTTTCTTGTAGACAGAAAAAGAGATGGATTTTATTTCTTAATCCATTCTACTTGCCTGTGTCTTTTTCTTAGGGAGTTGAGGCTAATGATGTTTAAAGATATTATTGAAAGATGTGTGTTGGCAACCATTGCTTAGCTCTGTTTGTGTTCTTAGCCTTAGGTTACGTTTCCATAATTACAGGTTCAGTTGTTTTCTTTCTCTAGCCTCTTGGTATGGTTATTCCTCTCTCCAGTCTGTCAAGTCGCTTCCAACATTCTCTGTACGGCTGGTTTGATGGATGTAAATTGTTTCAACTTATGTTTGTCACAGAGATTTTTCTTTCTCCTTCAATGATGATAAGCAGTTTTCCTGGGTAAATTAGTCTGGTTTGACACCTGCTCTCATTTAGACCTTGGAATACATTGCTTTAGGCTCTTCTGGCTTTCAAAGTTTACACTGAGAAGTCAGATGATTCTGATGGGTTTTCCTTTATGTGTAATGTCTTGTTTCCTCTTGTAGCTTTCTTACCTTTCTTGTGTTCCTTGTAGTCAATGTTTTGTTTATGACATACATGCGAGTTTCTTCAGTTCCTCTCCCGTGTTCTGTGTGCTTACTGGTATCTGTACGTGTTTACTTTCCTTAATTTAGGGGTCTTTTATAATCCTCTTGAAAATCTGGTCAATGCCATTGACCTGAGATTCTTCTCCTTTCTATATGCCTATAATTTGAACATTTGGTCTTCTCATGATGCCCCACTGTTCTGCACATTCTGTTCTTATGGGTTGTTTTGTTTTTCTTTTTGTAAGTTTTTCATATTCTTTGCTTGAATAGTCCAATTTGCCTATTTATCTTTTTTTTATAATTATGCATTGCTTTTATTTTTTATTTTTTAAATAAATAATTTATTCAGAATTTCATACATGCATATAAGGTGTTTTGATCAAATCCATGATAAAAAATTTAAAACTAATTTTAGATGATACTTTTCTACAAGGCAATAGGCTTCTTAGGAAGGAACAGTGTCTTAAAAC
>NW_008339223.1:1198005-1212479 GCF_000622305.1 Nannospalax galili
TTGCCATAGGGAATAGATACAAGTTCCCAAATACTTCTGACAGTTTTGGCCTTTGGAACAGAGTATGTTGCTAAGAGGCCCTAGGACATTGTGTGTTTTAGCCAAGAAACTGGCTGCTTTTCTTCGGGGTCTTTTTACCCTAACTGCCTAGCCAAATCCTATCTCCTATTCTTATCACACCATCCTCTGAAGAGGTTACCCAAATTGCCAATAGGGAATAGGGACGCAGACCACTCTGGCTTCTTCCATGCTGAACAGGGATGTAGGGTGAGGCAACTGGAGTACCCCTTTAGGGGGTCTATCTAAAAGACTCCCAAATTACATAACTCTTATCACCATGTGGGGGCAGGATCCAGGTGCTCTCAGACAGCTCCCCTGAGTTCTCAGCTCCTACATCAGAGGGAGGCTGGAACAGGCACTCTGGCGGTCTGCTGAAATCTCAGCTTTATCATATATATATATATATATTTTTTTTTCTGTGTGTGTTTAGATGCTTTCAATTTCTCTGAAAAACTGTGTTGGGGGTTGCACTGAATCTGTAGATTTTTTTTGGTTGGTTGCAATTTTTATATTAATCCTACTGATTCATGATCATGGGAGATCTTTCCACTATCTGATACATTCTTTAATTTTCTTCTTCATTGTATTAAAGCTTTTGTTATACAAGTCTCCCACTTCCTTGGTTAGATTTATTCTAAGTTTGTTGTTTTTTTGGGGGGGCTGTTGTGATTGTTTCTCTTGTTTCTTTCATAGTTGCTTATCACTGGCATGTAGGAAGGCTGCTTCTTTTTACATGATGATTTTTATATCCTGATATTTTGCTGAATGTGTTCATCAGTTGTAACCATTTTCCCATGGAGTCTTAGGGTCCTGTATGTATGACTCATATCATCTGCATATAAGGATACTTCCTCTTCCTTTCTAATTTGCATCCCCTTTATCTCCTTCACTTCCCTTTAGCTTTAGCTAAAACATCAAGCACAAGAGTGGAAAGAGTGAACATCCACATCAAGTTCTTGAATGCAGTGGAAATGCTCCGAGCTTTTCTCCATTTATCTTGTCCCGTCAGAATGGCTAAGTTGCAGAAAACAAATGTTGGCAAATCTTGCGAAGGATGTGGGTAAAGGGGAACACTTATTCACTGCTAGTGGGAGGAGAAAATGGTAAAGCCAGTAAGTAAATCACTCAAAAAATTACAAATAGATCCATCGTATGATTCAGCCATAACACCCTTGGGCATATGCCCAAAGAATCTATATCCGAATATAGAAATATCCGTTCTTTCATGTTCACTGCTGCTCTATTTGCAATAGCCAAGAATGGAAGCAGCCTAAATGATTATCAATGAGTACTAGGTAATGAAAATATGGTGCATTTAGGCAATTACATATTATTCATCTCTTTTTTTTCTGAAAGAGATTTCCAGGATTTTATTTTCACAATAGTGATGCTCCCTGAAGACCAATGAAATAACCTTCTAAAGCCATCTTAGTGCGTTCTAACATTGCCTTTAATTTTTTTTTTTTTTTTTGGTCTTTTTGAGACAGGGTCTCCCTGTAGCCCCAGCTGTCCTGGAACTCGATATGTAGACCAGGCTAGCCTCAAACTCACAAAAGATCCACCTGCCTCTGCCTCCAAGTGCTGAGATTAAAGGCATAGGCCACCACGCCTGGCAAATATTTTTGTGTATTTCATATAAAACTTAATCATCTTTATACCACTTCCCCTATCCACACACTTCCATAGTCTACCCACTGGATTTCATGCATTCTGTCATTTATGTTAAGGCTTATCCAGTCAAGTTAGTATACCCAGATGTCCCTCAATGAAAGTCCATGACTGGGGTCTAGTCAACCTGATATAGAGTCTCTCCCTTAAAGAAGATCAGCTCTCCTCACCCAGCAGTGATCAGCTGCCAGTAGTTCTTTGACTAAGGTTGGGGCCTGCTGCCCATTTCCCCAGTTCTATCCTGGGTTTTAGCCTATTTGAGTTTGCATGAGCCTTGTGCATGCTGCCACTATTGCTGTAGGTTCATATGAGCAAGATCATACAAGCCTGTTAGACTCTCATTCCACATGGTCATGTATCACCTCACTTGGCTCTTACAATATTTTTACCTGTCTTCCATAATGGTCCCTGAACCCTGGGTAGGTGAACCTTAAATATGAATCCTGTTCAGGGACCCACACTCTTCAGATTCGTATTCTCTGTGCTTTGGCCATTTGAGTCCTTTTGTAGTCATTGCCCTCTGTTGCATGAAAGAGCTTCATTGATGAGAGCTGAGAGATACCTTAGTGTGCTGGAGAGTTTTAGTGTCAACTTGACACACCTGGATAGAAAGAGCCTCAACTGAAGAATTTCCTCCATTGGACTCACCTGTGGCCATGTCTGTGGCGCATGCACTTGATTGTTGAGTGATGTGGGAGGGCCCAACCCACTGTGGGCAGTGGCACTCTTGGGCAGGTGGGCCTGTGTTGCATAAGAAAGCAGACTGAGCATGGGCCAGAGGAGCAAGCCAGTAAGCAGTGTTCCTCCATGGCCTGTGCTTCAGCTCCTGCCTCCAGGTTCCTTCCCTGAGTTCCTACATTGGGCTCCCTGATGAACTGTGACCCAGGAGATGTAAGACAAATAAACCATTTCTTCCCCAAGTTGGTACTGGTCAGAGCATTTTCTCACAGCAATTGAAAGCAAACTAGAACAATAATCTCTCTACCCCTTGTACTGCTATGTTCCATGAGCCTTAGGTGTAGAGGGTTCATTGTAGCTGTGTCACTTATGGTTGGGCATCTCACAGAAACGTATTCTCTGTGTGTGACCAGGTGTGGAACTCTGTAATAGTCTCTGTTACAAAAGAAGCTTATCTGATAGCATAATTGTCTGTAAATATAAGGATCCATATTTAGCCTATAATAAGAGATTACATTTCTCTAGGGATGTGACAGCCTTGGGGCTTTCTCTAAGATCTGTGACCTCTCCAGCCATGTGTAGTTAGCTATGTTTACAGTACCACACAAGATTTGCCTCCCATTGACTGAGCTTTAAGTTGAACATGGTAGCTGTTGATTACTCCCAAGAGAAACTGCCACTACTGCACCATCGTTTGCTGTGCTAGTCATTGCTGTGGTTACTAGACCTTAAAGTTGTGATTGGACCATAGATTGTTGTTCTCCCTTAGCATTTTGCATAGTGCTCTCCACAGCTATGAGAGCTAGCCTTCAGGGAACTGGCTTCCAGGTCAGCTCCAGCTCCATTGCTCTAAGACCTGTGTCTGAAGTATGTCTTGTCTTCAGCAAAAGGGTCTTACTCTCAAGTACTGGGAGGCATTCAAGGGCCTGGAAACAGCCTGTGTAATTTTGAGAGTCTCCTGGGCTACCCTCGCCTATAACTCAAAGGGAGGTTTCTTCTGTCTGGCACTATTTTTTGTTATATAGCCTTCAGCTATACACATGGACTTGTGCAGAGATATTTTATGTGTAATTTTTCAGTAGGCTTTGAACTAATACATTTTCCTCTGGTTTTCCACACCAGGTAAGCACTATTTATCTCTCTCCTCTCTCTCTCTCCATCTAAACCTCCCTCTTCCCATGCCATTTAAAATGCCCCTATTTTCCCCATTTCACCCTTAATAATACCTGCTATCTATGGCCCTCCTTCTCTTGAGATCCTTCTTCCCCTTGAACCTCATGGTTCCTTGTATAACCCTCCCTACTCACCTCCAGGTAAATATTCCCATTTTACCCATTTCCCCCTTGATAATATCCCCCTGTTCCTCTCTCTCAGGCCCCTTCCTTTCCTTTACCTTCCTGGTTCATTTCCATTTTCCTGGTTCCTGCCGTTACATCAGGATACATACTCAAAAGTACAGATTTGGTGCTAAGATCCACAAGTTAGAGCACTCATCATGTTTTTCTGACTCTGTGTTACTTCACTTAGTAAAACAGTTTCTAGTTCCACCCATTTACTTGCAAACTTCATGGTTTAGTATTTATTTACTACAAAGTAGAGCTTCATTGTGGAAGTGAACCACATTTTCATTATCCACTTCTCAGTTGAGGGACACTTCCATTTCTTAGCTATTGTGCAAAGAGCAGCAAGAAACAGTGAATGTACAAGTGTCCCTGCAGTAGGGTGAGTCCTTTTGATATACGCCAAGGAGTAATGTAACCAAGCCATGTGGTAGATTTATTTTTAAGTTTTTTTTTTTCAGAGTTCTTCACACTGTTCCATAGGGATTGCATGAGTTTGCAATCTTAGTGGCAGTATATGTGCATTCTCCTTTCCCCACATCCTGTCCAGCATTTGGTGTCATTCATTAGTTCTCTTAATCTAAACCAGTCTGACTGGGGTGAGATGAAATTTTATAGTGGTTTTAATTTGCATTTCCCTAATTACTAAGGATGTTGAACACTTTTAGCGTGTTTCCTAGCCATCTTTTTTTCTTTTGTAGCCCCCATTTTAATTGGGTAATTTGTTTTCTGGATTCTTTGTTTTTAGGGTTCTTTGTATTTGGATAATGATCCTTTGTCAGATGTGTCTCTGGTGAAGATTTTCTTCCTGAGCGTTTTCTCTTCACTTCCTTGTTTGCTTCTTTTGCTGTACAGAAGCTTTTTTGTTTAATGAGGTCCCACTTGTTTGTTGACTTAATTCCTGAGCAACTGGTATCCAATTTAGAAAGTCCTTTCCTGCATTTGTAACTTGTAAGGAACTCGCTACAATTTCTTCTAACAGTTTCAGAGTTTCATGTTTCACATTGAGGTCTTTGGTCCATTTGTAGTTGAATTTTGTACAAGGTGAAAGATGGGGGTTTAGCTTCATTCTTCTACAGGTGGAGATCCAGTTTTCTTAACACCATTTGTTGAAGATGCTGTCTTTCCTCCATTGTGTGTTCTTGGCACCTTTGTCAAATATCAGGTGGCTGAAATTGCATGTACTCAGGTTTGGGTCTTCAAATATGTTTCAGTGATCTATGTTTCTGTTTTTGTGTGAATTCCGTGCTGTTTTTCTTCTTTTTTTTTTTTTAGAAGAAGCATTTCATTACAGCTTTAACATATTCAATAACAATTTCCAGAGCAAAGATACATCTCTTTTAAAAGTGGCTATAAAATTTTTAGGTTCGCAGTTGAATTAATACAGTTATACAATATTGAACTCAGTATAAACCCTGTAAGACAAAATTGAATGTTTTTAACCTTTAAAAAAGATCTCCATTTCATTTTAAAGTATGCTGTTTCTTGCAGAAAGACTCATTGTTTTTGCTAATAACACTTAGATGTTGGCACATGCATCTCTAATCTGTATGTATCTGATTATTACTAGTCATTGTCAGCACTCAGATCCTTGGCACGTGTATATGTCTATGAAGTCATTGGATAGATTTCAATGGTAATGTTTATCACCTCTACTAATTAATATGATGTAAATTTGTATGCTTCCTCCTCAAATATAACTCATTTTTTAATTTGTTGATTTTTTTTGTGTACGTGTATATCACCGTGCTATTTTGTGACTGTAGTCCTGTAATATATTTTGAGATCTGGTTTGATAATCACCCCAGCATTGCTCTTTGTAATCAAAATTGCCTTGGCTATCTGGGGTCTTTTGTGATTCCTTATGAATTTTAGGATGGATTTTTTTTCTACTTCTTTAAAGAATATCATGGAGAATTTATTGGAATTGCAACAAATCTATATATTGCTTTTTGTATTATGGTCATTGTCACAATATTAATTCTTCCAATCAAGAGCATGTGAAGTCTTACCAGGTCTTGGTGTCATCTTCAATGTCTAAGGATTAATAGTTTTCATTGTAGACATCTTTAATGTCTTCTTCACATTTATTCCTATATAATTTTGAGGCTATTGTCAATGGGAGAGTTTGCATGAAGCCTTTCTCTGATTGCTTGTTATTATTTTATTGATAGGCTACTGGTTTTTGTAGATCGATTTTGTAACCTGCCACTCTTCTGAAAGTGTTGATAATTTTTAGGATTTTCGTGATGAAATTCTTCGGATCTTTTAGGTAGATTATTGTATCATCTGTAAATAGGCATAACTTGACCTCTTCTTTGCCAATTATTACTCCTTTAATTTTCTTCTCTTGTCTTATTGCTCTACCAAGACTTTGAAGCATTATATTGGAAAGGAGTGGAGATAGTGGACAGTTTCATCTGGTTCCTGATTTTCATGGGAATGTTTATAGATTTTCTCTATTTAAAATTATGCTGCTGGTGGTTTGTTGCATATAGTTTTAATTATGCTGAGGTATGTTCCCTATAGTCCAATTCCATCTAGGACTTTTAATGGAAAAGCATGTTGCATTTTGATCTT
Organism: Nannospalax galili; assembly: GCF_000622305.1. Lineage (NCBI taxonomy): Eukaryota > Metazoa > Chordata > Mammalia > Rodentia > Spalacidae > Nannospalax > Nannospalax galili. The sequence goes on from NW_008339223.1 coordinate 1,204,332, forward strand.
TACTCGGTTTAGTTTTGGTGGTTCCCATGAATTTAGATTTTCTTTCTTTTTTTTTTTAGGTTTTCAAATTTAGTAGAGTACAGGTTTTTAAGGTATTCACGTATAATGTTCTGGATCTTTTTTGGTGTTTGCTGTGATGTTTTTCCTTTCGTCTCTAATTCTGTCGATTTGGATTTGCTGACTTTTTTTTTTTTTTTTTTTTTTTTTTTAAGAGATGGAAGCAACCTAAATGTCCTTCAAGTGACAAGTGGATAATCTTGTTTATCTTTTCAAAGAACTAGTGCTTAGATTCACTGATTCTTTGTATTGTTTTCTTTGTTTCTATTTCATTAATTTCTGATTTCTGCTACTTCTTCTCATGTGCTGGGTTTAAGTTTAATTTGTTCTTGTTTTTCCAGAGTCTTGACTTGCAATGTTGTCATGTATTTTTTAATGTAGGCACTTACAGCTATAAACTGTCCTTTTAGGAAGGCTTTTAAAGTGCACCAGAGTTTTTCTGTGTTGTATTGTCCTTTTCACTTAGTTCCAGGAATCCTTTTATTTCTTTCTTACTTCTTCTCTGACCCATTCATCATTCAGAAATGTGTTGTTAAATTTCCATGAGTTTGTATAGTTACTAAAGCTCTTTTGGTGTTGTTCTTAAGCTTTATTGCATTGTGATCTGATAGAATGCATGAACTAAATTCAAGTTTCTGTATTTGTTGAGGTTTGTTTTGTGCCCCAGAATGTCATCAATTTTAGAGAAAATTGCATGGACTGTTGAGTAGAAAGTAAATTACTTAGTGCTTGGGTGGGATATTCAGTAGATGTCTGTCAGGTCCATTTGATGTGTTGTATCAGTTAGTTCATGTGTCTCTTCTGATAGTCTTTGTCCAGTTGACCTGTCTACTGGAGACAGTGGGGTATTGACATCCCCCACCATTACTGAGTTGAGCCAGACATGGTGGTGCACATCTTTAATCTCAGCTCTTGAGAGGCAGAGGCAGATTGATCTCTGTGAGTCTGAGGCTGGCCTTTTCCACATAGCTACTTCCAGGTGGGCAGGGACTAGGAAAACCCTGTCAAAAACTGAAAAAAGAAACAAAACAGAAAACTATTACTGAGTCTGTTAAAGTCCTGTCATACTGTTGTTATGAAATTGGGTGCACCAGAGTTTTGTGCATACTTGTTCATGATTGTCAGTTGTTCCTTTGATCTGAATGAAGTGACCTTCTTTATTGCTTCTGATTAACTTTAGTTTAGAGTCTATTTGTCAAATATTAGAATTGCAGTATCTGCTAAACAAGAAACACTTAGTACCATTTGCTTCAATGTTTTTGTATCTTTTCACCTTAAGGTAGTGACTAGACTTGAAGGTGAGATGAGTTTCTTGCAGGTGAAAAAAAGATGAATTTTGTTTCTTAATTCATTCAACTAGCCTGTCTTTTGACCGGGGAGCTAAGGCCATTGCTATTTCAGGTTGTTATTGAAAGATGTGTGTTGGTTACCGTCATTTTAACTTCTGTTTGAATACTTGGTCTAATTTTGTTTTCTATAACTGTAACTTCATTTAGATTCTTTCTGTTGCCTCTTGGGTGTAGTCGTCCCTTTCTTCAGTAATTTGTATTGCTTCAAGGATTCTGTGAAGGGCTAATTTGGTGGACATGAATTCTTTCATCCTATTTGTGCCATGGAAGATTTTTATTTTCCCTTCAACTAAAATAGTTTTTTTTTTGGATAAAGTACTCTGGGTTGACATCTATGGTTATTTAGAACTGGGAATATGTTGGTCCAGGCTCTTTTGGCTTTCATAGTTTGCATTGAAAAGTCAGCTGCAGTTCTGTTGGATTTTCCTTTATATGTGACTTGTTTTTGTCTTGCAGATTTCGGTATTATGTCTTTTTTCAGTATATTTAGTGTTTTTACTATGATATGCTATGGGGAGTTTCTTTTCCGGTCCTGTTTGGTGTTCTATATGCATCTTGTACTAGTACTGGTACGCCTTTCCTTAATTTGGGGAACTTCAATTCTTCTGTGGAGATCTGGTTAATACTATTTACCTGGGATTCTTCTCCTTTCTCTATATCTATGATGCAAGAATTTGTTTTGTCTGTGGTGTCCTACATTTCCTGCTTGTTCCATTCCTGTTTTTCTTTTAATTTTTTATATTCTTTGCTTGACTGATTCTTTGCTTGACAGCTTTATCGTCCAGTCTTGATACTCTGTTTTCTATTTCATACATTCTACTGGTGAGGCTTTCTTCTGTAGTTTCAAATTGGCTTATTGAGTTTTTCACTTCCTTCTTTATTAGCCTGAGGTTTATTCAGTAATTCTGTCTCTTTTGTGAATTTGGTCATAAGTTTATCCCTATCTTCCTTTAGTTCTTTGAGTTGTTTGTGTGTTCTTTAAATTCATTGAATTCTTTGATCATGTTTATTATTATTCTTTTAAATTTTGTGTCCTGGGTTTCCGTTAGGGGGTTCTCTTTGTAGAACGCCTCTATAGGACTGGTGATGTTTGGTGGGGATCATTTTGGTTTTTCATATTGTTTTGTTTTTTTGTTTTGGTTTGGCTTTTGGCATGTGGATTTCTTTTGTTGCTTGTGATTCTGATATCCAAAGCATTGCTTTGTTGAGTTTGATTCTGTTTGTATTATTGATTACATTTGTTGTTTTCGGATTGGACGTGAAAAGCTGGTTGGTCAAGGCTTCAGGTTCCTTCTTTTGATTTTATATTGGAAGGACCAGATGGTTCCAATCAGGCTACTCAGGAGTTCCCCAGAAGGGTAAAATGGCCCTGGTTAGTTATGAGCACTTCAGAAGCCTCAGATGGATAGTACCAAGGTCCAAGGAGAGAAAGTGGGAGATGAATGTGCTCTTCCCTACTAGTCATCAGGAAAGCCTAAGTTCTGGAACAATGGGAGGGATTACAGATGGCCTCAAAGCAGGGGTATAGGTTAGGTGTTATTTGACAAGCTCATCAGTGCTCTCTCGGGCAGCCTCAAAAACTGTCCATCTCAAGAAAAGCAAAATCATGAAATCCTCAGGTAAATTAGTTGAACTGGGAGCAATCATTGTGAGTGAGGTAACCCAAACTGAGAATTTTTTCTGATAAGTGAATGCTAGCTTTGAATTTTAGATATGAGTGTTTCAATTTAAATAATATTTAAAGGTCAGAAAAATGAGACATGGTGTGGGCTTCATGAGAGGGAAGATAGAATACAGTCATGCAAAGGGAGAAGAAGAATAATGGAACAGGAAGGGTTAAATGGGGGCGAGAGTATTAGAGAAAGGTGGAGGAGAGCGTGCAGGGAGAGAGAACTGAAGGCCTTGTGGAAAAGTTATACAGAAACCATGGAAACATACTAATATAGAAGCTTCATATATATATATATATATATACATACATATATACATAGATATATATGCATTTAAATGCAGTCTATAATAGGGGACAATTTCCCTATCAGACATCATAGGCTAGAAAGTAACAGTACAAGAAATGCCCCCTTTACTTTGAAGTTGTTCACTGGGTGATCCTGTAGACCCTCAAACAATACTGCCTGTTGTCATTGCTCTTGGTTGTCTGCCAGAATGTGGATGTAAGACCCTATTGCTGAAGAGAATTCATACACAAGTTGTAGAACAAACACAGAGAAATCAAGCTCACACCGACCTCAAAGATTCATCTGAAAGGTGCTATGCATTCTACTGGAAAAGTAATTGTTAACCTTACCCAGCTGTTAATCCTGTGAGCTACAAAACAACTGGCAAGATATGCACACTGGCAGAATAGTGGCACAAACGTTAAGGGAGTATCCAATCACCTTCTGATTGAATTTAAGGCCCGCTACACAAGGTGGGGTCCATACCTATTACTTGTTATCAGGGTCAAGAATCTATGCCTAGATAAGTCAAAGTCCATAGGAAATAACCTTTTACTATTGTTCTGCTAAATGGAGACTTTATTGAACAGACTTTTAAAGACTTATTGCTTGCTCATAGATTAATACATTGCTCAACTCTTACCGTAGAAACGAGTTACAGCAGATGGCAATGAACACAGTGACCCACAACTGGTCAACATGCAGAGAATAAAAGGCTGGGGACTTTGTGGCCTTAATAAGTCACTTATATCACATCTTCTCCTCCCAGGTTCAGAGATCATTGAGGATGAGGGAGGAGAAAGAATGTACGAGTGTGGTAGATGAGTACAAGGAAACCATGCTTTTCTGATACAATATGGAGTTTTGATTATAAGCCCTCAGTTCTTGTGACAACATGCACAAGACGTGCTCAAGTTCAAGACAGACAAAATCCCAACATGTATAAGGGACGTGGGCAAATAGTCTCAGGCCTTGCTGAGAAACTATTTATTCACAATTGATAGCTTCTCGGAGAGGGAAAGTCGTTTTTCTCTAAAAGTATGATGCTTGGTAGTTTGCCCTGGTTCCAGAGGATGGACCCACATCCAAGAATCTTTGGGGAATTCAAGTTATATTTGATAGGTCATAATAATAAACTGCTGGAAGCCAGGAGGGTGTAGTAGTATGTGTGGATATGGGGGAAGAAGATCTCAATATTATCAAAACATACTGAATGAAATTCTCAATGAATGAATGCAAATATTTTTTAAAAGATATGCATTAAATATCCTAAGTTAAAAATAAGCATACCATGCAAATAAGTCATCTAGTAAACACAGCATAGTGACTCCATCTCTAATCCAAGCCCTGAGAAGGCTGAGCTAGGAGGATTGATATGAGCTCAAGACCAGCCTAAGGCTATGTAGTGAGGCCCAGGTGAGCCTCCTCTGTAGAGTGAGTCTTGAATATGAATTTTTATTACAATTCAATTGGCATTAGAACTTTAGTCATGAATATATGAAATATATTTTTTGTTTTAAAAGAAGTAAGTTGTTTGTTCATTACTTTTAGTGTAATTTTGTAATTACTTTTTTATGCATGTATGTGTATACATATGTGTCTATGTGTATTAGTGTGGGTGTAAGGTAACATTTAGAGTGAGCTTCATGAACCTGTATGTGAAGGCCAGATGACATCAGGGGTCTTTTTTGAGCTTGGAGCTAGGCTTGCACCCAGCCAACCCCAATAATCCACCAGTCTTCACCCTGCAACTCACAGGACTATAGTTACAGGTGCACTTTTTACATGGGTTCTGAGAATTTGAAGTCAGATCCTAATGCTTGCACAATTGCTTTTAACAACTGAGCATCTCTCCAGCCCTTCATGCATTCTAGGTAAAGTGAAATTTATGTGAGAGAAAATCTAGTAATCTTCAAAATATGAATGCATTTCCTGGCAGCTTCCCTGGTGTACTTTCCTGACGGGACTAAATATCTCTCTTGTCTGAGACTCATAGCCTCTCGGTCAGTCAGATTTCCATTACTGTAAAAACACCAAGATCAATGAATGTGTAAAGAGGAAAAGCTTATTTTGACTCTTGACTATATGTTTCTGTCCATGGTTGACTAGCCCTGTTGCTTTGGGGCCTGTGGTGAGGTGGCACATGCTGGTGGACAAGTTCACCTTATAGTGGCCAGCAAACACACAGATGAAGAAGAGAGGCTGAGCTCTTAACATCCGCTTTGAGGACATGCCCTGAGTGACACAACTCCTATTCTCTCTGTCCTACCTTCCTAAGATTTCCTCCATTTCTCTGAAGTACTACAGGCTCATGACCAAGAGAATTCTGTTCAAGATCATACTTCCTTATACCTGCTGGGTCATTACCTAAACTCGAATAGAATGCCCTACCCCTAGCTCCTGTGATCTTTCGTTCACAGCTGCTGTGTTTTAAGTCTTTCTAGTGAGTACACTCACCAGCTGCCAGTTCAATTTGTGATGATTATAAGTCATATCCAATATCTCCCTGAACTGAAGTCTACTCTATAATCTATACAGTCTTGGGATGTGGGTAGTATAAAATTATTTTGGCTTCTTCTTTGGGAAACACCAAATGGCAGATGACACCAGTGCAGCTGGAGGGCCTGGAGGACCTGGGGGCCCAAGCTTGAGAAATTGATAAAAATTGGTTATTTAAATGGGAGAGAGGAGGGAGAGTTATACAAGGAACCTAGGGGATAAAGGGAAAGAAGGAGCTCAAGAGAGGTGGGACCCTAGGAGCTTGGTATTATCAAGGGAGAAATGGTGAAAATGGAGGCACTTTAAGTGGGGAAACCATGGTGGAAGGGTTAGAAAGTAAGAGAGAAAGAGATAAATAATGCCTAGCTAGTTTTCAAAAACCAGAGGGAACCATATTATTCCAACAACCTACTGACAAATTATACATACATTATCTCTATGTAACTCCATTTGTATAGCTAAGGACTACAAAACAAGAAAGTGTCAGACAGGAGACACCTTCCTTTGGCCAGGGTGGTCCAAGATTCTACCACAATTATTCAGGCTATTGCCACAGCCCTTAATGGCATCCCAGAACTTAAAGGAAGACCCTACTGCCCAAGACAGAACATACTTTGGACACAGGATTTGGAGCAATAGAGCTGCAGCTTACCTGAAACCACTTCACCTGAAGGCGAGCTCTCATAGCTTTGTAGAGTGCTGTGAAGGTGACAAGGGAAAACATCAATGTATGGTCCAACACCAGCTTCAAGACCAAATAACCACATCAGTGGCCAGCACAGCATGCGTCATTGGGTGCAATAGTGGCACTTTTATCTTGAGGGAAATCAACAGCTACCTAATTGGACTAAACGCCCACTCAGCAGGAGGAAACTCAAGTGTGGTAATGAAAACATAATCAGATACACATGCTAGAGTGGTCACAGATCTTAGAGAAAACCCCAAGACTGTCACATAACTATACTAATGTGATTTCTACTAGCAAAATATGTACCCTTGTTTACAGACAAATATCCCAGGCACCAATCATCAATGATGCTCATTTTGCACCAGTCCAAGACCAAGTACCACAACTGGTCACACATGGACATTGTCTATGAATTGCCCAGGCCCAAGTGACACATGTACAATGCAACCTCTACACCTAAGGCTAATGGAATATAGAACAGGGGTAAAGAAGAGGACACTAATGAATCTCTCAGTTCTCAATAATGAAGGAGAGGGCCAGGAACACAAAATGTCACAAGTGACCAAAGCATAGAGATCAAGAGTGTCCTGAATGATTGTCCTTTATTAAACCTCACCCACCCAGGGCTCAGGGACCATCACAGAAGAAGGGGAAGAAAGATTGTAAGAGCCAGGGAGGAGGTACATGACCATAGGGAAACAGAGTCCTATAAGCTCCTGGGAACCTGCTCATATGATTCTATGGCAATGGTGTCAACATACATAAGTCTCATGCAAACTCAAGCAGACAATAGCCCAGCATAGAACTGGGAAAATTAACAGCAGACCTGAAACTTATCTGAAGAAATATTGGCAATTGATTGCTGCTAGATGAAGAAGACCTGATCTTCCTAAAACAAGGGACTCTGGATAGGCTGAGTAGACCTCAGCAGATGGACTTGCCTGGGGAATGGCGGGGGACACTGATAACACAGTGGGCCTTAACAGGGATGACTGAGTATATGGGCTCCAGTGGGGTGGGCTGTGGGAGGGTGCCAGTGGGGACGGGGGTATAAAGATGATTAAGATTGTTTGAGCTTGTCTGCAAGAAACCTATCTCACTTTCAAGGACAGACACTATCTTAAAGTGAAAGGATGGAAAAAACATATACCAAGAAAATGGCACTAAGAAAAAGGCAGGTGTAGCAATTCTAATATCTGACAAAAGAGACTTTAAACTAAAACTAATCAGAAGAGATAAAGAGGCCCACCTCATTCTGATCAAAGGAACAATAAATCAAACCTCAACAAAAACAAAAAGACTGAAATAATTCCATGTGTTCTTTCAGACAGCAATGCAATAAAGTTTACAATCAACACCTGAAGAAGCCCTAATCACCACATGAACACATGGAGATTAAACAACACACTCTCAAATGATGAATGGGTCAAAAGATAAATTAAGAAAGAAATAAAAGTATTCCTCAAACTAAATGAAAAGGACAATACAATACAACAAAAGCTCTGGGACATGCTGAAAGCAGCCCTTAGAAGGAAGTTTATACCTCTAAGTGCCTACATCAAAATATTGGAAAGAACACAAATAAATGACTTAACAC
>NW_008339223.1:1212659-1213419 GCF_000622305.1 Nannospalax galili
CAGTTAACCAAAAGAAAGAAAGAGCACCTCCAAATCAACAAAATCAGAGATGAAAGGGGAAACATTTCAACAGACACCAGAAAGATACAGAATATTGTAATGGAATACTTTAAAAACCTATATGCTACTATTTTGAAAACCTAAAAGAAATGGTTGGATATCTAAAGGCATGGGAACCACCAAAACTAAACCAAGAAGAGATTAACAGCTTAAACAGACCCATAACACAAAAAGAAATTGAAACAGTAATACAAAACCTCCCAACTAAAAAAAGCCCAGGAGCAGATGGATTTACAGCAGAATTCTATCAGACATTTAAAGAAGATCTGCATCCAATACTACTTAATTTATTCAAAAAGATAGAAATGGAGGGAGAACTTCCAAATTCCTTCTATGAAGCCAGCATCACTCTAATACCAAAGCCAGGTAAAGATACAACCAAAAAAGAAAACTATAGACCCACATTTTTAATGAACATAGATGCAAAAATTCTCAACAAAATACTTGCAAACCGCATACAGACACACATCAAAAAGATCATCCACCATGATCAAGTCAGCTTTATCCCAGAGATGCAGGGATGGTTCAATATACGTAAGTCAATAAACATTATAAATAATACAAATGGGCTCAAAGACAAGAACTACAAGGTCATCTCAATAGTTGCAGAGAAGGCCTTTGACAAATTCCTAAAGGGAATTGGAATGGAGGAATCATACCTCAACATAATTAAAGCCATATATAACAAACCCATAGCTAA
>NW_008339223.1:1213526-1214857 GCF_000622305.1 Nannospalax galili
ATGTGCTCTTACTCTTTTTTAACACAGTGCATGAAACTCTTGCAAGAGCAATAAGACAAGAGAAGGAAATTAAAGGAGTAATAATTGGAAAAGAAGAGCTCAAATTATCCCTTTTTGCAGAGGATATGATATTATATCTAAGGGATGCCAAAAATTCCACCAGAAAAATCCTAGAAATTATAAACAAGTTCAGTAAAGTGGCAGGTTACAAAATTAACCTATAAAAGTATGTAGCCTTTCTATATACCAATGACAAGCAATCAAGAAAGAGCACATGGAAACACTCCCCTTCACAATAGCTGCAAAAACTAAAATAAAATACCTCGGGAATAAACCTGATCAAAGACATTAAAGAGCTCTACAATGAAAATTTTAAATCATTAAAGAAAGAGATTGAGGAAGACATCAGAAGATAGAAGGACCTCCCATAGTCATGGATTGGAAGAATTAATATTGTGAAAATGACCATCCTACCAAAAGTTATTTATAGATTCAATGCAATGTCAATCAAAATCCCCATTTCTTTTTTCACGGAATTGGAAAAAAAAATCCTAAGATTCATAAGGAAGAACAAAAGACCTTGGATAGCCAAAGCAACCCTGAGCACTAACAGGAATGCTGGGGGGATTACTATACCAGATTTCAAGCTGTATTACAGAGCTATAGTCAAAAAACAACATGGTACTGGCACAAAAATAGACCCATAGATCAATGGAACAAAATTGAAGACCCAAATATGAGTAAGTACTATTTCATCTACCCGATATTTGAAAAAGGGGCCAAGAACTTTCACTGGAGGAAAGACAGCATGTTCAGCAAATGGTGCTGGTATAACTTGATCTCCACCTATAGAAGAATGAAACTAAACCCCTATCTTTAACCCTACACAAAAGTCAATTTCAAATGGATCAAAGACCTCAATGTAAAGCCTGAAACTCTGAAACTGTTAGAAGAAAACATGGGAAAATCCTCCAAGATATAGGTGTAGGAAAGGATTTTCTAAACAGGACATCAATTGATGGTGCTGGTGATCTCCACCTATAGAAGAATGAAACTAAACCCCTATCTTTAACCCTACACAAAAGTCAATTTCAAATGGATCAAAGACCTCAATGTAAAGCCTGAAACTCTGAAACTGTTAGAAGAAAAAAGAAAAAGATAAGAAGAGGGTGCTGGTATAACTTGATCTCCACCTATAGAAGAATGAAACTAAACCCCTATCTTTAACCCTACACAAAAGTCAATTTCAAATGGATCAAAGACCTCAATGTAAAGCCTAAAGCCTTGAAACTGTTAGAAATAAACATTGGCAAATATCCACAAGCTATAGG
>NW_008339223.1:1216038-1219545 GCF_000622305.1 Nannospalax galili
AAATGACACACTCCTGAGCATCTCTCAAAATGTCCTGTAATTGTGGTGAGTCACCTGTCCTCTTGATCAAGGAGGCTGAGGAGACCCTATGAGATGGACTTGAACCAGTGTCCAGTCTACAAAGAGGAGGGTCAACACAGAGGAATCCTTTCCTCCATGCTTCCAAGTGAAGCCAACCATGGTCGAGTAGGACCTTTGACTTATCTTCACATAGGCAGAACTGGTAAAAGAATGGAGCCAGGGGCTCTTCCCAAGCCCATGTGACCCCTGAGGAACAGATCCTCAAATGACTTTAAGAGTGAAAATAAATCGGTTTTACCTGGACCAACTGTACGGCCTTAAACACCCAAAAGAAAAGTATAACCAAAGATTAAATGGGCCAACATAATTTTATAAGAGTCCATATGTATAGCTAAAGGCTACATAACAAGCAACAATACCAGACAAGCGATACCTTCTTTTGAGTTGTTGGTCAGGTGGCCAAAGGTATTCCCAGATAGTAACCCAGCATAGAACTGGGAGAATGAACAGCAGACTCCAATCTTATCTAAAGGAGTATTGACAACTGATTGCTGCTAGGAGAGGAACAGCTGACCCACCCAAAACAAAGACCTCTAAATAGGCTGACTAGATTCACCAGAAGCGCAAGTAGTGGGGATTGGCAGGGGTGCCAACAGCACAGCAGACAGTAGCATGGATATCAGCGTATAAGGGCTCTAGTCGGGGGAGGGAGGCTTTGGGTGGGTGCCACCTGGGAAGTGGGTGTATAGTCAAATAAGATGTTTTGGGGTGTTCTATGTTATACACACACACACACACACACAAATCAACAAATCTTTAAAAATGTATTATATTTGAGGAGGAAGCATGGAAATTTACATCATGCTAATTAGTAGAGGTGATAAACATTACCACTGACATCTACCCGATGACATACACAGGCGCCAAGGATCCAAGTGCAACCGATGATGACTAGTAATAATCAGATACATACAGATTAGAGATGCATGCACCGACTTGCTTCTTTAACTAGATTCTACAACTCCAAAGATTCCACCACTTCCCAATAGCTCATTAAGAAAATATTTTTTAAAGGTTAAAAGCCTCATTTTATTTTATGTCTTATAGGGTTTATACTGAGTAAATATAGTAACTGTAATAATTCAACTGTAAACCTAAAAATTTACAGCTAGTTTTGAAAGAGATGCATCTTAGCTCAGAAAATTGTTATTGAATATGTCAATGCTGTTGTAATGAAATGCTTCTTCTAAAAAAATTCATTAAAAAAAAGACACATGTAAGAGAAACAAGTTGGCTAGAGCATTTCCAAAGCTTCTTTCTATTCAGATCATGATTCTTTTTACTTACTTGAACTTAGGGGCTGTGGATGTCCATCTTTGTTCACAGTAATGTTCTGTCACCTGGAGTATTTGTGAATCTTCAAATTTCACTATACAACATGTATGCATGTGTGTGTGTGCATAATATATACATTGCATTATTAAGCTATAAATAGGTACAGTTATGGAAGCATCAAATTGTACTCCATAAATATGCACAATATTTTGTAGTAATAAAAAAACTTTAAAAAAGAAAAAAAGATTGTTTGAGATGTTGTGTATGAAATAAACAAAAAAATCAATAAAAAACAACAACAAAATTATTTTGAAAATGAGGAAATGAAGCCTTCATAAATCAAGCTATTTGTTGATTTTTAAATGCTAGATATGTTAGGACATGATTTACCTCTGGGTCTTCTCAAGAAAATACACCATAAGATGATGCCCCTGTTTGTAAATGTTTCTTGGTATCTTCTACTAACACCACAAAAACTATGTCACATCTCTCTTTGTTCTTCACTTTTCTGGTACCTAACTTATCCTGAAAGTGAAGTAAAATCTTCTAATTGATAAGAAATATTTTAATTTGTTGACTGCAGAGGTCTTCTCCCTCATGTGGAATAAATAAATGCAGAGGCAACATTAGAAAGATATTTTTCCAAAAGAAAATTTTACCTGACGACAGCAAAGAAAATTTTACCTGACGACAGCAAAGATGTGTAAATGATAAATGGGTTTGCACTGCAGGTTATTCAAAGTGGCCTTGGCATTTTGTCAGTTACACGAGCTTACACTGGCCTGATATTGTAGAAGTTTTAAGCCCTCATGATTTTAAAATAACTCTTCTTCACAGCTTAAAGTACAACTGTTACCGACAATCACAACTAATGTTTTTAGTCCTAGAATGAGTGCGACGAGCAGTTGCTGGTCTGTCTCTCACAGAAAACATAGCAATCATCAATCTGTCTCCAACTTTCAAATCATGTGCACTCGCTACAAATCTATGCCACTTGTGAACAGTCATTAATTTGGATACCTAACATCCTGATAAACCAAAAATTAAAACAAAATATTCAACATTCTCAGTAAGATTTAATACGTGTAAAGATGATAGTCACAAATCTGGGAATTTCCCCAGAAGGAAAAGCATAAATCTTCCAGTGATCTTTTAGAAATCAAAATAATTCATGATAGAGCTCACAAGGTCATGGAATCATGGGACTGTGGTACTGTGGGAACGTGGGAAAACATGTATACCCTTCTCTCTGTCTTTTTTTGCAAGAATTCCTTTGGATAGGTTCAAAAAAAATGAAAAAAATGTTGGATTCCCTTAGAGAAAGAGTTTTCAGGTGTCTAATATTTTTTTTCTAGTTGTAAAATATAATTATACATTATATATCCATTTTCCTATGCCCAGGTTCTCTTCCAAAATTTAACATAAAACTAGGAATTTAAACAAATAAACTTTAAAATGCAGAATGACTGAAAGACCAGAGATTATTTCTTTTTCACATGGTGGTGGCCAATGTCCCTTGTTGATGGTGCTGAGTTTTCACAACAGAAGGAACTGCATGGTAGTTTTATAGTCAAGCTAGCAGAAGCTGTCATTTTAACACGAGTTATAAAAGCCTTGTGATCTTTATCCTATTCACTTAGAAGATGTTACAGCAAGCATGTGAGGGAGGTTTTCATAGGCTCTTCTGGAAAGTGATTTCCTTCACCATCACTTTCTTGTAATGGACAGAGTGTTCATGGCATTTCATAGTAAAAGTATCACTTAGTTCATTTCGCCTTTCTTCAATGAGGGAAGTTCATTACAGATTCCCTGTTCAACAATGACTATAGGGGCTGGAGAGCTGCCTCAGCAGTTAAGAACACTGGTTGATCTTGCAGAAGACTCAGGTTGGAATCTCAACACCCACATGGCAGCTAACAACTGTCCGTAACTCCAGTTCCAGAGGATCTGACAGCCTTTTCTGTCCTCTGCGGGCATTTCACGACACAGGTGCACTTACATGCAGACAATACATGCATACACATAAAATAAAAATAATAAAATAATAAATGAAACATTTTTAAAAAACCAATGAGGCTATAAATATGTGAAAAATGTTCAAAATAAAACAACTTACCTGGTTAGTAACACACCCCATCAGAAACTTGACTA
>NW_008339223.1:1219673-1233847 GCF_000622305.1 Nannospalax galili
TCATAGAGATCTGCCTGCTTTGCCTCTGTATTTCAAGGTACTCTATATTATTCATAGTGGAAATTTCCCTAGACCAAAATTTAAGGCCATTAGTTATTGAACAGTATTCCTGGTGTTTCTTTTGAGGGCTTTTTTATTCTGCCTTGGGAGAGCGAATAGGAAACATACTGCACATTTCTGTACTCTGAGAGCCACCACTATCCCTTTACTTTCTCCATGTCCGCTCAGTTGTTCTTTGCCATCGGTAAGAATGGGGCCTGCAGTTGATTCAATGTGAGGAGGAGCAGCAAAGTAGAAACCCTCAGAGCATTGCATCGCCACCCCACATACATAGCACCTGCATCTGAAACTGGCCACCAACAGAGGTTTGACGTTGGTCACCTCTCCCTTCTTCACTTTGCTCTCAAATAGGTACAGCTGGAAGCACCATGACAGATCCCAGGGCTGTGCACTTCAGACAGAAACACCAATGTCAGCAGGCCCCTCCTGTCACTCAGTGGTTATCAGGCGGGTGCTAGCTGTGGGAAGTTTGAATAGTTTGTCTCTTCCTTTTCATAGGACAATTGCCTCCCAGATTTTTAATCTCACATATTTCACAAATTAAAGTGGATATTTGTGCTGGAAAGAACATGCTCTTAAGGTTATAAAAATTTAGGAATCCCATATTCTCATAATTCGACTGCCTCATTATTAATCCAAATAGTCAGTTTGGTATTAGAGCAGAAAGGACACAGGTGTGTGCATTGGAGAAGCCCGAGTTTAAAGCTGCTGGGAAGACCACTAGTATTTCTTCTGAATTTCAGTTTCCAGAGGGCGATGATTTATACAGCCTAAGGAAGGAGGATTAAATGAACATTTATGTACCCTGTTCAGGGCTTTAGAAACTCCCAGATCTTTTCTTGGCGCTGTGCATACCCTTAGGACAGTCATTGTTTGCTGTGTGTATTGACCATCAACCAACAGGCAAGTGAGTGAATGTATCTATCCAGTCAGTCTTCCAAGTTTGTCTAAACTTAACACACACTAACTCTTATGTTAAAGCCCAAGTGAGACAAACGCTATTACCCACCTCAGCTGAGGTAAGAGTGAGACATTCATAACCATCCCACCAATGCTATAGCACCACTTGTTAAGTGGCATTTGTTTCTACAAACACCAGAGCAGAATTTCACAGTAAAATAGGAAACACACCCTTTGGCTACTACAGTATTCTGTCCCCTTGACATAAAGATGATACATAGAAAAATGTAGAGACCTAGATAAAGAACAACCCACCTCATCCTCATCACCAAGTAACCTAGAATATTGTCAGAAATTCTAAGGCAATCAATTAGAAGCTGACTGAAGCTTCTTAGTGAAGCACTGTGATCATTAGTAGTTGTTTCCTTAGTAATCGCTGAAATGTGCAAATTGGGATGAGGAAGATGGAGACTGTCAGAATTTCCTCCCTCCCGTATCTCTTACATTATTATTCGGGTATATATTCACTTGTAACATTCCTCTCGTGGATAAAATTTTTCCTTTCGACAAGCATCTTGAGGTTATTTTCAGCACTCTTACCAGCGATTTCATTCTAATTGCTCTTCCTCTACGATGAATGCTTGACATCTATAACGGAATTGAACATGTAGTAGAATTCACTTAAAACCCTTTCTGTGAAGACACACTTTAAGAGATCTTTACTGAGAAGGTGGTGCCCATCTAACCCTTGCGTTGATTCTATTTGCTGATGGAAACGGAAACAACCAAGGTCCCAAAGCTACTCTCTGCAGAAATACAATCACAGCTTTTTTGTTCTGTGGCAAATGCAGCCATAAAACAAAGGCAAAATTAAAATGTGTCAACTTTTACTTTTTGTAAAAATTCTCCCCTCACGGAAGACAGCATCTCAGTTTTTTTCCAAAACTGTGCAGGGCCTGGTCACATCTCTGCAGTAAGTGTTCTCCAAGTTTCCAGAGCTATGCTACTGCCTCCAAACAGCTAATGTGCTGTTACTTTACAATCTTCTGCCAGAGCTGCTTTCCCTCAAACAAGAAGCTGAGCTTTACCATTTGGCCGACTGTAGAATTAAAACAAAACAAAACAAAACAAAAAAACCATAAGCCAGATGGCGGAAATACAGAGTAATCTATTTGAGAAACCTAGGTTATAAATATGTGCATGTTGGGAAAGGACAAAGAGTTGAGGTAACACAGCTGACGTAGCTCTCGGGCTGGGCTCTGATCAGGACAATTTTTTAGGCTGGTGCATATCTGTATGTTTATTCTCTATTGTATTTACCCTCCTAATCAGGAAAAACCTATCAGGATTACTCCTGGATGATTTTCCATAGTGGAAACTAATTTGAATAGTGACTTAGAAGATTTAGTCAATGCTTTATCTGCATGAAAGTGAATTCATTGACTGGGGTGGGGATGGTGGGGATGGGGCAGAGGAACTAGAGCACATCATCCCATCGCTCAAGCTCCTCTTTCACTGACCGTTCATCGCTATGCATCTATATGAATATATAAATACCTACACATTTGTATTTCTCTTTATACCAATGTTTATACCAAGTAAAACAATGCTACACTGAAATGTAAACTTTAAAGTTGTTCTAAGCCCATAGCTTGTATGTGTGTGCTGGGTGGCACATAGGTAGGTGGGAAAACCTGGGAAGAGGGACAAGACTTTACTTTTGAACATGTGTGTGTGTGTGTGTGTGCACATGTGTGCGTGTAAGGAAAGCAAATTTTATAAAGTCAGTGCTGTGTGCTGGGTGGCACATAGGTAGGTGGGAAAACCTGGGAAGAGGGACAAGACTTTACTTTTGAACATGTGTGTGTGTGTGTGCACATGTGTGCGTGTAAGGAAAGCAAATTTTATAAAGTCAGTGCATTCGTATGACTAGAAAAATCTTGTGATCTGCTATTAATGTGGAGCCTTCTCTCCTTCAGTGGTCTTCAAGAGCAGCAATAATCTTATGACTGTCTACATGTTGCATATTTTAAGCACCATAGACAGAAAAATTGATGTAGCCTGTATCCTTAAGACCTATGCTGTGAGGCCCCATCTTAGCCAAAGAATATTTGCAGCTAATTACTGCTGGATGAGGAAGCTCTGATCTTAAAGGGCAGACTTTAGATAGGCTGACTAGACCTCAGTGGATGAACTTGCATGGAAGGACATCTGGGGACACTAGCTTGACTTGATAGGCCTTAACCCAAATGATAGAATACATAAATTTCATTGGGGTGGGGCTATAGGAGGGGGACAATGGGGAAGGGGGTATAAAGATGATTGCAATGTCCTGTATGAAATACACAGAAATTCAATAAAAAAATTATCATAAAAAGACCTATGCTGTGGAACTAGCATGGCATTGCAGTCAACATGCTATAGATGACAAGCACCTGCACACCTTACAGTCTTGCTCTGACCACCCAACTTTCTTTGTAAAACATTTTATTGAATTTTGGTGAATTTCATACAATATATTTTGACCATATTTAGAACCCCTTCCATATTTGCACCCCTCTTTCTAGCCCCCCAAATTTCTATTATACCCCCCAAACACACAGAAGGCCCTAGTGTCAGGTTTGTGTCCCCAAATGCCCTTCAATATGGGTTTATCTATTGGAGTCTGGTCTACCTATGAGTCTCAGCCTTAAACAAGACTGAATGCCCCTTTCCCAGCAGTCATCACTTGCTAATAATTCTTCAGGTAACTTCTTAGATAATTCCCCACTTCTATGCTGGGATTTTGTCTGGCCTGAGCTTATATGGAGTTTGTCCATGCTGTCACCATTGCTGTGAGCCTTTATGAGTAAATTTTCAGCTCTCTGGAAAATTGTTTCCTTGTGGCCATCCACCTCCTCTGCCCCCTTTTCCACGAGGATCCCTGAGACTTGGGAGACAGACATGGAAGTTTCTCCACTGACAGTTGAGAGATGCATTAATTTATGGAAATAACAATAGGTCATTAGAAATCAGTTTAATACCATATCTACTTATCAGAATAGTGTATTAGGCTTTCTTTCATGACCTGTGGGCTGTCTAGCCTGAGGTTTCTAGACCTGATATCATTGTCAGGTATGAGCTCCATCCTATGAAGATCTGAAATCCAATTAGAAAGTAGTTGGTCACTCCTATAATATTCATGCCAATTTTGTACCGATGAGCATATCTTACCAGGCTGGTTGTAGCCCACAAGATTCAGAGCTGGCTAGGATTCATGCTAAATTTCCCCTTTAAGGTAGCTTGCATTACACCTTCTAGCACTATGAAACCCGGACTGTAGAGATGAGGCTTTGAAGTCAGCACCAGGTTGATTCCCCTCATTTGTGCTGCAGTTCATGTATGTAGTATCTTCAGTGATAGGGTCTTACTGTGACATAATGGTGGGTAACCAAGAGCAGGAGCAATGGCCAGTGGTGTTGGAGGGTCTATGGGATCCTGGTCAACAGCTTCAAAAGAAGGAACTCATTCCTGGTGTTGGGATTTTACTTTTCAAGCTTATGGTGTCTAGTAGTGTTAGTGTCCCCTGTTATAAAGAAACTCCTTTAATCTCTGTGCCAAAGTCTAAGATGTAGTCTGCTAGGGAAAGGGCGAGGACTTCAGCCACATCAGTTGTTATCTTGCATTCTGCTGGTTCCTGGGACTTCCCCTGCTGTGCCATGCTTCATTGGGAAACAGGAACAAATCTACTTATCCCACATAGGGCACTAGTGACAAAATAACAAGTTCTCAAAGTACAGATGGGCTAACCAATGAATTTATTGGGCATATTTACAGAGCACGGGTAAAGAGTTACAGCACAGGTGACTCTAAGTCAGCTGTATGGGGAAGGACCACGCAGCACAGAGGGGACTTAGGAAGGAGAGCTGCAGGCCTGGAAAGCTTTGCATAAATTGCAAACAGCTCAGCCTAGGAAAGAGTCTTCCCCACAGTGTTACTGCTCTTATCAACTTGGGGAGAGGGTTTGTGACTTATCAGCTTTCAGAGACTTGGAACTTATGTCCTGAGTCTCAGGAGTCTCTCCCCTCCCCCTGGTGAGGAAGGTTCACGTTTTAGGAAATTACTACGGCACTCTCCCAAGCACAAGCAAGGACCTTAATATCTTTCCGCTGGCAGCTTCTGCTGACTTCCAAAACTACTTGGCACCAGGAACTGTGCATACAGTCCTGCTTCCTCATGTTCACAGAAACGAGCACAATCTCAGTGTGTCTGGTTCTTCCAATGCTGCCTGGAGACGAAGAAAGACTCCATTTCCTACTTGTGCTTTAGTCTTTACTGTTACTCTCCAGATAAGAGCACCCTCAGCCTCTTCCAGTGTGTCTGTAACCATTTGTGTCTTCCAGATTTTTGTGCTGTTCCTTTCTTTGCAGCTAATCACAAATGCTAAGGGGTTACACAGGAAGAAACAAAGTCATGGCTGTGACTGTGGACCATGGTAGTCTAGTAGCGTCCACCACCCTGCATGGCAGAATACCACAGTTATATGGTTTTCTGGACTCTTTTCAGGGACTAAGCCATAACCTTAGTTATGTCCAGAAAACTCTTCCCAGTCTGGCATGCTCAACTTTCAAGTGATTTTATAGCTTAGGCTGAAGCGTTTACATGTAAATAATACTTAAAATATTCCATGTTATTATTTAGGGCTTATTGTGATTGAAAAACGTTTAGCCCTTAACTTTATAGCACAAATTAATTACTAATATCGGTAAATAATACCTCTTTATTCACATTAACTGAAAAAGTGATATAGTTGTAATTTAAAAGTTTATAAAGACCATTTTCTTCAAATGCCAAAGAAAGAATTACTCCAAACAGTAGCATTAAGTCTACATGGAACTTTCCAGAGCACTTTTTAAAGATTTGAAAAGTACTCAAGACCCACAACCAGTAGGTTCTGGATTATACTGCCTCAAAATTTTCAGATCAGAAAAATAAGAGATTTCTCTTGAGCAAATTGTTTTTTCTTGAGCAAAATTCTGTCTACCCTAAATTCATACGCTGAAGCCTTACCCTTAATGTGATTGAGTTAAAAGTCGAAGCAGTAAGAAGTTAAGGTTAAGTCAGGCCATAAGGGTTGGATCCTTGTCATAAAGAAATAGTTTCCTTATAAGAAGACACTCCAAGAAGATGTATGAGCTGAATGGTATTCTCTCTCTCTCTCTCTCTCTCTCTCTCTCTCTCTCTCTCTCTCTCCCTCTCTCTCTCTCTCTTTCTTTCTCCCTCTGGAAGCTGCAGATAGTATTCCTTGACTTCATGACAAGGCACAGCAAGAAGTTAACCATCTCTACCAGGGAGAGAGAGAGAGACCTTAACAGAAACTGACCTTAACAAACTTGATTGTGGACCTCTGAGCCTCCAAAATTATGAGAAAATATTTTCTAATGTTTAAGCCACTGATAATTGCTTAAATTAGAAATGGTTCAGTGTCACGTTTTGAATGCTCAGGCCCAGACTGTGACACTAGTTTGAAGGCTGGATCCTTCAGCCCCTCTCCTGTGCTCCCTGCCTTGTGGAGCCTTGAGGAGATAAGGCCTGGCAGGCAGAAGTGCGTCACCGGGAGGGCCTTTGAAGGTTCAATCTGTCCCCTGGTTCTTGTCTGCTCTACTTCCTGTCTGCTGCCAAGTGAACGAGGCTGCCTCACGCTCCTGTCACCACAGAGCCACTCCACCCTGATATCCTAAAACCCTGAGCCAAAATAAACTCCCTCCCAAGGTTGGACATTTAGCTCATGGCAGAGGCTTGTCTAGCAAGCACAAGGCCTTTTTGGTCTTCAGCACCAGAAACAAAACAAAGCCTTTCTTAAGTGGCTTCTCTCTAATGAGAGAAACAACTAGTACAGCTGTACTTTCTGTTAAGCCAGCCCACGTAGAGGAACACAAGCCGCACCAAAACACATCTGATTCCTGGTTCAACAAGGTGAAATCAGAGCCACATTGCCACTGCTGGAGAAGTGGAGCCCCATTCACATTCCCATCTATTCTCATCAAGAGCAGAGGATGATCGATGTAGAGCTCCTGGAGGGGTGCAGGAAGAACATTTTATGTAATACGGTCATCAGAAGCAGCATGTAAAAGCAGAGAGCGCCGATATCCCGGATTACGGGACAAAAGAATGTTTTTTATCTAATTCCGTGAATTTTGATTTCAAAGTCAATTTCAAGTCCTTTTCTTGTCGGGGAAATGTTTCTTGTTTAAAAAATGAAACCTCTATCTTTCAGTTCATTTGTACTTTGGGATCTGTAGGAGGATTTTGAAGGCAGAGCTTTTCTGCCTTTCTCACACATCTTTATATCCTGTTTTGAGGAAGGACAGAAGCCTTCTGGTTTTTCATCTATAGGAGCTGAGCGTCTCCTTTGTACAGAGCTGGGCTCTTTCCTTTCTCCTTCCTCCCATGCCCCGTTACTGTCATGGATTGTTCAGTTTTTCTCTTGTGCTCCCTGCCATTTTAACTCAAGGATATGCCTGTGTGAAAGCCTTCTACACTGCTTAGTAATGTAACTTTCTACATGTGAATAAATTATACATTTGTATTTTTATCTCTATGTATCTCCCCTACATTGAAGATCATAAATCCAAGAGCCTTCTAAATATTTCTAACAGACATCCCTTGTTTAAAATGTAATTCATGTTCTCCCCACATTGTTAAGTTTTATATATTCTAGGAGTGTTTGAACTTTCATCTATTGCACAACTGCTCAAACTTGAAAGTATCCTCAAAGACAGCCTGCAAGACTTCTAGGTCAGATGCCAGGATAGAAGCCACATCTGTGTGACTTGGTGAAAGAAATGTCAGACTAATATACACGACAGTAATCTCTATTCTTCGAGACAATAGCTGTAAATAAATTTATTAAATCGTATGAAATTCCCCACAGTAAGGCAGGCAAGACGGGCCATGAACCAGTGCCACACCAAGTGACTCCAGCAGAGGTCAGAGAAAATCACCAGGGAATTGTGTGTGCGTGCAAGCAAGCGCGCGCACACACACACACACATACACACACACACGCACACACACACACGCACACACACTCATGTGCATTATAGGAAGAGCTGAGTGGACTAACCAGGTGGTAAGAACAGAAACCAGAAGCTGGGAATGGCCTTAGTTCTAGAAGCATCTTGGTCCCTGTTGGAGGCTAGAAATACTAAAAATGTTGAGGGTGCTGGTTCGTGCTCCAGTTTCTTGTTTTTATCTTTCTTCTCCTTTACCCAGAAACTGAATGTAGTTGCCTGGAAGTTGTGTGTGATCGGATACTTCATTGGTCCTTGAAGGTGTGCCCAAAACTCCAGTTCAGACACTGGGGTGGAGAGGCACATGAACATCTCCTGGGTGAGTCAGCTACACTGACCAGGTCAATCCAGTACATTCTTCTTCTGTGGGTTAAGAAAGATCCACACTGGCAGTCCCTCCTGGGACTTGCTGCTGCTATGTGGGAGTTCTGCTTGCTTCCTTTCCCTTGAACTCTCACCTATAATAAAACTTCTTTTGGAAACTCCTTCATCCAGAATCTGTGAAATTCATCCCTTGGGTCTGAGAGACAAAAGATGTGGAAGCCACTGGCCTGGCATGGCTTTGGGGACCATTGGTTGTACAGGAGCAGAGTCCCCCACAAGGGCACACTGTTGGCAGTGAGACCCCAGAATTGAAGATGCTGAGGGAGAGATTCAGCCCTAGTGCATGGGGCTCTGGATGAGGTCAGTGGCAACTGCTAGAAAATGGCTTATACCCTCCCTCGTACCCATGAGCAGCCAGAAATAAAAGAACTGCAGGAATGGAACAAGGGCCCTGTAGGCAGAGGCCAGACATCAGAGGTGGCTGTGAAACTTGGGGCTGCAGTGTGACAGTATATGGCTGAGGCAGTTTCGCCACTGTGGCTCCCACTATAGTCAGCAGGAATTGCCAGCCAGTGCTCCTGTGTTCCCTTCCCCCACCCACAGTGCCCCCAAGCTAAAAAGAGACACAACAGAGAGCTAAAGATGAGTGCAGGCGGTGAGTGGGAGCTGAAGGTGCTCTCGTCAGTGTAGACGGCACCATTGCTGTCTTTATGAACACCATGGCAGTAACTAAGAGCTACATTGATCAACTCAGTATACTTGTGCCAGAAATTCAATCCAAAAGGTAATTTGTTTAAACGTCATTAGTGTAACGCAGCCCTCAAAATAGGTTATTTGGGTGTGTTGGAGAACTTTAGCTGTCAGCTTGACATACCTGGAGAAAGGGAATCTCAAATGAAGAACAGACTTAATTGGACTGGTCCTGTGGTCATGTTTGTGGGACATTGTTGAATGATGTGGGAGAGGAAAGTCCACTGCTCTTGATGCTGCCCCTGGGCAGGTAGTCCTGTATTGTATAAGAAGGCAGGCTGAGCAGAGGCCAGAGGACCAAGCCAGTAGGCAGCACTCCTCCATGGTCTGTGCTCCAGGTTCCTGCCCGGAGTTCCTCCCTTGGCCTCCCTTGATGATGGACTGTGCTGTAAGCCAAATAAACCCTTTCCTCCCCAAGTTGGTTTTGGTCAGTGTTTTTTCACAGCAACTGAAAGCAAACCAGAACAACCAGTCCACTGGAGATGAAGATCGCACCTACCCATCAGTGCAGTTTGTAACAGGAAACACTACAAGAAAAGAGGAATTCCGAAGAACAACTATAAATATATTCAAAGAACTCGGGAAGGACATGAATAAATGCCAGGATAAAGACCAATAACAAAACAGGAAAAGGACATAGGACAGGAGGTAAAAATGCAAAGAAAACTCAAACTGAAATAAAACTTGAAATGAAAAACTTAGCAGCTCAAATGCACGAAGCCCATGCAAGCTCAAGGCAAACAGATTCTTGGCATAAAAAGTGGGGAAGTGGGGAAGAAGCCTGAGACTCTCCTGAGGAACTATTGGCAACCAGAAACTGCTGGAAGGGGAAGAGCTGGTTTCCTTTAAGGCTGTGACACTAGGAAGGTTAACCAGGCTCCAGTGGGTGATGCACACAGAGGGGCATTTGGGGACACTAGCTAGACTTGATACACAGGACCTGAGCCACCCGATCAGGTCATAGAACACGAAACTCTGTGAATTCAACAGGCCAGATCTTTAGGACACTGAAAAGATCAAATTGACAAATTATAGTCATGGAAGTGAGGGAAGAAACCCAGGTCAAAGATACAGAAACATTTAATAAATCTTAGAAGACTATTTCTCAAATCAGGATAGTTACCCAAAGTCAACATATCACAGAAATACTTGCGTGTCATGTGTATTGTAAAATTATTTCCAATAGCTAAGTTGTAGAACAAACCTAGGCATCTAGAAACAGGGGAATGGACAAAGAAAACGCGGTTTACAGCTCCAACACATTCTTTTTCAGCTAAAAAGAACAGAAGTATGTAGTGGGCAGGACAGGGATACAACTGAGGATAATTATATTAGGCAGACTAAGCCAGTATCAGCAAGACAAATACCGTATCTTTATCACTGATGATTCCTAGAGTTTAACATAGGCGTTTAAAATTATGTGGCACGGAAGTGAAGTGGAGTTGTCCAGTGCGATGAAGAGGACTAACGGGGGCGGGGTGGGCAGGGAAGGCTGTGCTGTGTGACGGAGTGTTTGCTGCAGTTCTAGATTTCATTGTTTGCTTTCACGTCTTTAATACATTTGAAATACTTCTGTGTATCATGTGAATTATGAAACTAGTTTCATGTTTTCTCATATGTATAAGAAATTTTGCTCCATGATTTTTTGGGCTTTATGTGTCCACTCATCTTCTGCAAGTTGTTTCATGTAGGTGAGAGTGTTTCATGAATCTATTTCTTTGTTTTGAACCCGGCTCTGGGAATAATAATGAGAGTCTTCCACATGGAGGCACTCTCTCGATAATGTACATCCTCAGCCTGCTTTTCTATAAGTCTTGACATTTGGTCAATAATCACCAGGTAACAGAATTATAATCTCTCCTCTTTCATTTTTTTTACATATTTTGAAGGTTTGTTAGTAGGGACATACAGGTTGATAATTCTTTTAGCTTCCTAGTAACTTAGATATTACCATGATATAATGCCTCCTAAAAAGTCAATAAACCACTACTCTATGTGCTGTTAAAATATATATATATAAAAAGAATATGACCAAAGCATATTATGTACATGTATGAAATTGTTAGTAAATAAATAAAGCCTTGGGAAGGTCTCTAGTGATGCTTTCCCATTACAAGCTAATTTGTCTGATGTTTGTATAGCTCGATCATATTTGTTTTGACCAGCACTTCAACTCTCCTTAGTTGTTACTCTGCCCTTGTATCTTTATATGTTAGATGTGTCTAACATATAATAATATGTGTTAATGATGTTTTGCCCAGAAATTAGTAATAGCTACATAGTGTTATAAACATCTAGTTTTCAGAAATTTTATTTTCCTTCAGGTTTTACATTTATAACTTTTTGATAAACTTTATATACAACATATTTGCAAATTTTCTGATTACTTCCTCACATAAATCCTTTAAAGATGATTTCTTGTTGGAAAGATACTGTTTAAATATTATAAAGCATGTAATCATCTGAAATTTTTCCTGCAGAAAAACCTTGAACCAACTAACACATTGAAGGATGATGTTTTTGTAAATTCCATCAATGTTGCAGTTGATGACCCTGCTGTCCTTGCTGTTATGACAAGCAAAAACAAACAAATGATACAAAGTGTGTCTTGTTATTTTACATAGCTTATAGTTGTCACGTCCAACCACACCCTTTACCCAGCTTTGAAAACCTTGATTCTTTTTGATATGAAAGAGATCTCTGAAATGCTAAGTGGCATTCACAGAACTTTCCCTCCGACAGTAAGATGTTTACTCAGGAGTGGCAGAGCACTGCAGAGAGAAACAGCGCCAGCCTTCGTGGAGGCTGAGGCAAAGCGAGGTGGAGCACACGGGGTGAAGGACCGTCCCTGGCTACACAGATCCTTAGCAATGCCGCTGCCAGTCAAAGATTAAACACACGGTTGTTGGGCAGACGCTGCTGAAGAACTAGTTTCCATGTAAGGCTGTGACGCCCTTCATATGAGGTCACGCTCCAGCCGTCTTCTGTGAATAGTTTTTGTTATTAGGCACACACACCAGAGCTCTCCTTCATAAAGCCTTTGGGCTTTATTTGTTTATTGGTCAGGGCTTCAAAAGTGACTCATTTAGATTCTGCATATGAGCTTCCTGCTGTAGAATTTAAAAATGTTTCTAATTCATTTACCTTTTAAACTTTTAAATAAATTTAAAATGTGCTAATGTTCATTCTTATATTTTTGAGAACTAAAATCTAATGCGCTCCTTACCTGTGGTCCCTGTACTGTGCTCAGAATGGCTCTGCCTCTAAAGATCATAGGAATGGCCACTTGCTTTTCCTTTTAGGAATTTACTCTTTCTACTTCTATCACTCAGGATTTCGAATGATAATTCTATGAATGTAATATTTTTATTAATACATAGATAAAATACTGAATCAATCCTTTTTATTTCAAGCAGTACACTTTCTCACTAATTAATGGTGCTGCTTTTTAAATATATTGAACATATAAATATTCTTCACAAGTTTCCAGACTTTCCACATTCTTTTGCTGATTGCTTATTTTTTCCATGGTCGGTTCCACACTCTTTGATGTTCTTGCATTATAATACACTTCAGTATCTAAACAGTTCAAGAGGTTGCAGTTCTTAAATTTTGCAGTGTTAATTGGATTTTTGACAAATTATTTATTCAGCTAAACTTTCCCCTCAAATATGCTTTTGGGAATTGGATTACATTTATAGCAATTTTATGCATTGATTTGGGAATGATGTCTCTTGAAAATGGCATGGTTTTAATTCTGGCTGCTGGAAGCACAGGTGTGGCACCTGGCTGGCACAGTGGGCAGGTTTGGGAAGTATGTAAACAGCACACATCTTTCAAGGAGATGGGCACCTTGCACTGCGATCCTCCTTGGAAATCAGGCATGGGAAAGGAGGCTTTCTTTTAGTGACTTGGGTGTCTTCTTCTCCATGTAAAACATTTCGCATCTTGCCTCATTACAGCATTTGTAAAAGTAGTCTGACCATCGTTGTGGTGCATAAATGAATTATTTAAGTCCTGCAGCCAACCGTCCTGATCTGACTTGCTGCTTCTCAGTGCACTCTAAGTGAGCCCAGGGAGGCAACGTAGAGGAGGCATGAGGTGGAATGAGAACCGAGTTTTATTAGCCATGAACAGTCACACTAGAACATTTATTAAATATCAGAGACAGTGTGTTTAAATAAGTTTGATTTCTGAATGACTGTCCATGTTGCAACCATCTTCCCAGGATAGGAACACTCCCTTGTCAAAAACATTTATTTTCTTGTCACTTCTGCTAATATAATGGGCTCTTGGGGTTTTGTGAGAGTTTCTTAGCAAATCCTGATTTTCAACAAATTACTATGTGTCTCCCACTGAATACAGCTTTAATAGCTGGGGTTGGGGAGGAGAGGAAAGCCACACATCACTGTCTGACAGTATATCATCTTATTATCAGCACCACATTTACGGGTTTTAGCTGCCCTAGAAAACAAGGAGCCAGACACCCCCATGCATCCTTCCCAGTCCTTCCTCCAGTGAGCAGTATGATAAACCTCCCCATCAGGCAGGCCTGAGGCTAATTCCTTTTCTCTTGAGGAGTGAATCACCCCTTAAGACCAAATAATTTCTACTATGGTGGCCACCCTAGCCTTTTTCTTTTCCTTTTCGTTGGTGTCAATGAAATGGAAGATGCTCAAAATGTTGATGAGCCTAAGACAGCCCTCTAACCTTACTTCAGTAGGACAAACCTGAGGACAATAATTTCTGGGAAGCGTACTGGATACATATAGTCCTCTCTATCATGACTAAAGCCATCATTATAACTCAAGGCAAAAAAATTAATATACTTAAGTGCTCAGTGGACAGGCAATGAGTGATTGATGTTTAATACAACTACTAGCACACTTTTAATGTTTATGAAATGTGGCCTGTTTATACCTGTCTCAATAAACAGAGGCTACATATGTTAATCTGTGTGTGTGTTTGTGGTTATATATGTGTATATTTGAATGACCACTTAAAGGAAGGGAAGAAAGAAGAGAGGAAAGGGGAGATGGAAGAGGGGAAGAGGGGAGGGAGGAGGGGAGAAGAGGGGAGGAAGGAAGG
>NW_008339223.1:1233917-1263089 GCF_000622305.1 Nannospalax galili
GGATGGAGGGGAGGAGGGGAGAAAGAGGGGAGGAGGGGGGAAGGAAGGGAGGAGGAGAGGAGGGGATGAATAAAGGAGGGAGGTTGGAAGAGGGATGAAGGAGATGCCCATTTAGGCTTTCTTGGTTGTCTTCGAAATAGCCCTTCTGGCAGAGAAAGCACTTACTGCTCTCTCTTCAGTACAGAGACCCCTTGGTCTGCATTTCAAGTGATCCTGGGGTCAGTCCTAGGACAAGGAACATAAGGCATAGCATTTTACAATCAAAACAGCCTTTTGCAAGTATGAAGAGATGTTTTCCTCAGGAAGGTGCTGACCAGTGCTGCAGCTATGACTGGGTAAAGAGGTTGTATTTCCTCTGACTCTCTTGGCATTCGAGTTGAATATGGGCTTATTGTGGAAAACTGATTTCCACTTGACAATGTGAATCACTGAGGTTTGTTCATTCAGTCACCTAATCACAACACTGAATCACAGCTAAATGGTAAGAATTCAGCTGGGATGGCGATTCTCACTGTGAAAACTGCTCTTTATTTCCCCCAGAGACTGGGAATAAGAAAGGGACAGGGTGTGTGGAGGTGGTTAGGAGGTGGTTATAGGTACCTACAGCTGGGGGTTACCTAGTCCTGACAGAGACAAGGCACCAAGAAGGGCCTGGCACAGCAGATGTGAACTCTGAACTGAGACCTGTACAATCACCTAAGAGAGAGTGGGTCTGGGTGTATCTATGAGAATGTTTCCAGAGAGGTTTCACTGAGGAAGGAAGACCTACCCTGAGTGTGGGTGGCATCATCCTAGGGCCTGGAGGAAACAAAGAGGAAATGAGCAGAGCTGCATTTATCTCTCATGTTTCTTTATTGTGGATAAACGTAGCCAGCCACCAGCCTTCAGCTGCCCTCCCCTCCCCAATGTGATAGACTGCACCCTCAAACTGTAAGCCAAAAATCAATCTTTCTTTTCTTAGGTTGCAACAAGAATAGTAGCTCAACACCAGGTCATGGCTAGCTCAACAGAAGTAAATACATGGCACATGCCATGTGCCTCTGCGTATCACTGTTTCCCCCTCTTTCATTTTGCTCTGGATGTGTCTGAGGTACAACTATCCCTAACTCTTTTGCAGTTCATTCATAATGTTGAACAGCGTGCTTTGATTTTCTGAACGTGACATAATAATGGTTTGGAGGCCTTTTCTCTACTTTTGAGGTAGCAAGGGAGCAATAGATGTGCTCAGAAGATAGAGTTCCCAAACGGCTAAGGAAGTGAAGAAGCTCTTTTTCTGCTTAAAGAGACAAATAGAAGAACACAGAAAGTGTGAAAGTGTCCAAATATTTGCATCAAGTGTGCCTGAAAGGCTCATGAGTGTGTCAGAGCAACCCACAGAGAAGGGCTGCCTCTTCATGCAGCTTCCAGCGAGTGAGCTCATTTTATAATGCACAAGTGGAGCTCTTTCATTTAAGTCATAACTTGGAATGAGCATTTCCCTGGCATCCACTTTTTCTCTGTTAGCAATATTTCCAAAGATTTACATGTAATTCTTCAGCAGCATAATTTGGTGTCCAGCCTTTCTTCTTGCTCTTCAAGGTCATGTTTAGACACCAGTGTCTCAGTGTGACTTAGAATAACAGTCTTTCCTTAGTCCTCCTTTGAACTCCTTAATACCCTTGAGTCACTTGAACACATGGTCAAAACTACTCTGATTTTATTCTAAAAGTCAGTAGCTTTCCTTTACTATTAATCTTTGGGCACATAAGCTGCTTAGTGCTTAAGTGATTGTCTTTTATAAAATTTACATCAGTCACAGCAAATGAAATGGGAAAAATCTCATGTTTTGCTTCCATGTCTACTGTAATTTTCTTAACTAATTTGTACCTAACTTTTCTGTTTAATCATTTTTTTGCTTAGTGCTAGATTATGGTGTAATTTTTAAAATATATTGGCCATAATGATGAAATATTCTCAATGAAAAAATAACTAATATATCGAATGTGTGAACATATAGCTGTCATGAAAACCAAACCAAAATTAGCTCACTTATGACTGGCATTTAAATATTTATTCGTAGATATATAAACTGTGCAGTGGATACTAAATTTGAATAGCCCTGAATAGTGAAAAATGAGTTTCTTAGCTCTGCTTCCCAGGATCGTCACACTTACCAGTTTCTTTACACAACTCTCTCTACTCAGGATTCTGCAAACAAGCACATACTTCTACAGAACATTCATCTTTCCCACAAACAATAGATTTAGTTATGTGTCTTAACTGTTTTCCCTAAAAATTCTACCTAAAAATCTTTGCATTTCAGTGCCTCCCTCCCTCCCTCCCCTTCTCTCTCTCTCTCTCTCTCTCTCTCTCTCTCTCTCTCTCTCTCTCTCCTCTCTCCCTCTCTCTTTTCTTTGTGGCACTGATTCTATTTTTTTGTCATTTTATGTGTGTGTGAGGGGGGGTTTATGCTTGTGTCTGTAGGTTTGTATAGGCAGTTCATTCATGTTGGAGGCCAGAGGTCAATATCAGGTGTCCCTCTCAGTCACTCTTCATCTTATATTTTGACACTGGCTCCCTCACTGAACCTGGAACTCACCTATACTGACGGGCCCACCAGCCCCAGAGATCCTTTCCTGTCTTCCTGCCCAGCGCTGAGAATACAGCATGTGCTGCCTAGTCTGGCCTTTTGCCCTGGTGCTAGGGATCTGAGCGCAGCTCCTCATGCAGCCATCACTCCAGGTGCAAGCCCCCTCTTTTTAATATTTGGATAATTTATATCTTTTGAGTTTACCATAATTTTTTAACTGATATTCCTTTATTAGTAGAGAGTGTGGCTGATTCTTTCTAGATTTTGCTATAGCGATGTATCGCCAATCTTCTCGTACATGCATAATTACCCTGCACGTGAGTATTTTTGAAGGATAAATCCCTAGAAGCTAATTTTACAAGGTCAAAGCAAATAAGCATTTTTAATTTTGATAACTGATGACAGATTATCTTGTACAGAAATTATACTGATGCATACTTTCTCCAGCCTTGCCTGAGAGTAACACTTTTCACCAAACTAATGCAATACATAATAAAAAATGTTACTGGTGTTAAATTGCAGGTGAAATAAAATGCATCATTTTTCACCATTTCATTTATTTTGTGTGCGTGTATGTGCATGTGTCCATGTACATATGGATCCCAGAGATCAAATTTGGTTGTCTAGCTTGCCAGCAAGCATTTTTTCCAACTGAGCCATCCCAAGGACATCCTCCAAATCATCTTATGGTTCAAGGTTTTGTTTCTCTCTCTTTTTTATCTTATTTTATTTTTGGCCTTTTTGAGACAGGGTCTCCCTGTAGCCCCAGCTGTCCTGGAACTCACTATGTAGACCAGGCTGGCCTTGAACTCACAGAGATCTGTCTGCCTCTGCCTCCTGAGTGCTGGGATTAAAGGCATGCGCCACCACACCCGTCTTATTTCTCTTTATATGAGTGAAGTTTCTGTGTTTAGAATGGCATTTACTTCTCTTTTGATAGTCAAGATTTGCATTATAAATTCTTTTATCTTTTAGAAGTACATAACTATTCGGAAAAGTTGTCGGTGTTTTAACATGAGGCATAAGCCAAGTGAAAGATGTTTGCTACATTTGCAAGGAAAACATATGTGTGTGTTTTGAAGGGCATGCATTTTATGTATATACAATTATATCAAAATCTTTTCTTGAAATACCCTATATGAGTGGATAAATTTTGTTACTTAGCAGGATCATTACATTTTGGTCTTTTGATTATAAAAAAAAATTTCTGACAGCCAAGGGACCATGGTGTGGAGGAGGGAGGTAAGTCGGGAACAGAAAGATGTCAGGAGTCGGGAGGTACTGGGAGGAGGATGGGGATAATGGGGGCACTGTGACTAGGGAGGGAGGTCAGATGGGAGAAAAAAAGAGCAGAGATTAATGAATCTTGGGGGGGGGGCTAGGAAACCTAGAGGGAAAAGCGATGAAAGCCCTAGAAACCCCATAGGAAATGCATGTAGTGTCTGAACATTAATGCATATGTATACCTAGGAGCTGCTTGGAAGGGAACGCAGTGTGAGACAGAAGAAACCTCCCTTAGAGAGAATAACATGCCATATACCACTCATCAAAGAAACTTCTTTTTGTAACAGATGGAGGCTACTGCAGAGTTGCACATCTGGTCAGGCATAGAGAACATACACCTGGGAGATGCCCACTGCTAGGTGGCACATCTGCAGTCGAATGTCTACAACTAAGGCCCATGGAACATAGGAGAATAAGGGGTAGAGAGAGGGCTAATGCACCCCTCAACTCTCACCAGTGAGGCTTCCATGTACATTAGAGTGCAATGCACACAGAAGGCCTCAACTGGCCAAGTTTTGGAGAATAAGAGACTGTAGAGTAGGATGGGACTCCTATATGGAACCTCACCCACCCACAGCTCAGGGACCATTGAGGAAGAGGAGGTGGAAAGAGTCTAAGAGCCAGGGCTGGTTCAGGAATATAAGGAGGTGGAGGCCTCCAGGACATTGGAGGCTTACTCGTGTGTGCCTGCGGCAGCGGTGACATGGAGTGCAGGACCCATGTCAGCTCAATTAAACAAGGGCCCAAAGAAGAGGTGAGAAATAGGTGGCAGGCCAGCACTAGACTGAGAACTATTTAAGACTGCTTGCTGCTGTGTGAGGGAGAATATGACTTACATACGAGCACTGGATGGGCTGACTAGACTCCAGTGGATGCAGTTACACTGAAGGACATTTGGGTACAAACACCTGAATGAATAGGACTCAGCATGTATGGCAGAGTGCATAGGGTTTGGTAGGGGTCGAGGGGGAGGCATGGATGGGAGAGGAGTCTGGAAATGTTGTATGGAATTTAAAAAGCTCAATAAAAAAATGAAACAAACAAAAATCCAAAATAAATAATATGGAAAACACAGAAAAATAAGAAAGATAGAAATTACTCTTAATGATAAATGTCTATTTGGCAGCTGTGACTGACAGAAAAGAGAGTTAGGAGGGAAGATGTAAAGCTTGAGAGGTGAGGAGAGGCTAGAGAAGAAAGCGGCCCCAAATCCCTAGTGGGAGTGGTATCCAGAAACTTTAGAATTTGGAAAACAAATCATATTCTGTATCAAATTTTGTTGTTCTTGTAATGACCTAAAGATGTCTGTCATTCCACCACATGCCACAAACACTCACCCTGTTTCTCCCTTCCGTATAAACCTGCTTTGATCTGGATGTACTGTGGGGAAGTAAGGGCTGGACTTTGGAGCAGTGTCTGTCAAGGAGTAAATGGGAGACAATGTGAGAAACAGAATGCTGAGGGCTGGAAGAGCAGGGCTGTGAAGGATGTCTCAGCCAGAAAGTGCTTACAGATACAGACAGAAATCCTCAGGCAGAAATCCAAGGAGATGCTGCCAGGAGAATGGTGGATGTGCAGTGAGTTCTAAAAGAAGCACAAACAAGTGCAGCAGGAAAAGTTTAGACTGATGATTTATAGTCGGTTTCTTAGTGGGGGAGCGGGTATATCTTAAATTTAGTTCACAGTTCTCTATTATCTAAAATATGTTTGAATTCTTCACATGTGGCATTCTTTGGTTTAGCTCAGCATTTGTCATTCAATGGGAACACAGTAGTAGCCAGTGACAGTTATGTAGATGGTCGTGGTGGCAGCGGTGATGGAAATAGAAGTAAAACACCTTATTATGGAAGAACATAACTCCTTTTACAGATAAGGAACACTTGTCCAGTATGGATTCCTGTTTGGTCTATGAAAGCAACTTCCCAGGAGATAAGAATACACAAAAGAAATAGTAGTCATCACCAGGGACTTTTATGTCCACTCCAGCCCTCAGAACTACAGAAAGCACATCAGCTACATTTATAAGTCCCACTCAAAGTAGTTACTGGATATAGCACTTGGGTGCTGTGTGAAAGCCAAAGGTTTCTATTTAGTACGTAAAACACTCTGCACTCTAACTTGTGTGTATCTTGTACTTGAATTGGACATCCAGTGGAAGCATTGTACTTGACAGGTGGCTTATGCTTGAATTGTAATTTTTTTATTGTGAATAACAAGTATTTCCTCCTTTTCGGGGGGCTTTTTTTTTGGTCTTTTTGAGACAGGGTTTCCCTGTAGCCCCAGGCTGGCCTTGGACTCATAGAGATCTGCTTGCCTCTGCCTCCAGAGTGCTGGGATTAAAGGCGTGTTCCATGGCCTTGGGTTGGGGTCATCTTATGAGACAGGGTCTACCTATAGCACCAGCTGGCCTGGAGCTCACTATGTAAACCAGGCTGGCCTCAAACTCACAGAGATCAGCCTGCCTCTGCCTCCCAAGTTCTGGGACTAAGGGTGTGCACCTTCATCCCTGGGTGTATTTGTTTCTTTTAAAGATGATCCATTAAGTAATGAGGAATGGAGGAAGGTAAACTCAGTAGATTCCTATGTGACCTATTACCCCAAAGATTCTTAGTCTGCTCCTTATGGTTTTTGGTTAACTTTACTGTGCTATATTATGAAACTGGGCACAAGATATTGAATCATGTGTAAAGAGCCAAAATCCATAACTGGGATTTCAAATGTTTATAGATTTATCTTTTTAAGAATTATTTTTATGTTTGTGTTGCCTGCATGTATGTAAGTGCACCCATGTTATGCAATGCCCACAGAGGGCAGAAGAGGGCATCAGATCACCTGGAACTGGAGTTATGGACAGTTGTTAGCTCCCATGTGGGTGCTGGGTTCAAATTTGAGTCTTCTGCAAGAAGAGCTAGTGCTCTTAACCTATGAGTCATCTCTCCAGCTCCCATAGATTTACTTTTAATGTATGAAGTCAAAGAGAAACAAAGGCAATGACTAATTCTCTCATGTATTTGGCTTCAAATTTAATAATTTCAAAAAAGAAACTATTGGGTAGGGCCAAGTTGAGGAATGCAAAGGGATATGTGACTTTATAAGGGCTGTGTGGTCAAATGAAAAGACTTTAAGTCTTGGTGCTCTTATGCTCTATGGAAGCCATGTCTTAGCTAGCTTAGTCAAATGGTATTTTAAACTCAGACTACATCTAATTTGCTCTATTTCAAGAGTGATCCTATTTTGAACATGCCTCATTTTATTTTGAATCTTTCTATGCCTGCAAACTTTTCCTGTAATTAGAAAGGAAAGTTCTAATAAGAGAGACATAGAGAGGGGTGGAACTTGGCTGGCAGCTGACTTAAGGTCTATTGAGAAGGCAATATAATCTCTGATTTACTGAATGATTCTGTTCTTTCTGAGTAAAAGCACTCACATTTTCTTTCCATAAACTGGGTCCATTCAAAAGAAGGTTTTGTCTAATTGTGCTCTAAGAAACAAAATCACATTCACAGTAACTCCAATAACTAAAGCAAATCCAAGCCAAGAAAAATTTTAAATACAAATGTTCATTTATGAGACCTCTAAGAGTAATGGGGAGAGGTCTCAAGGAAAGGTAAGAAGGGCTTGGTATGTCACTAAACCTACAGGAGCCTTGCTTTCATCACGTAGCTGTAATGGCTGGGATGTTTGCCAAACCTTCAGAGAAAGGCAGAGTGAATACTGAAAGCTGCAAAAGAAAAACAACAAGTCACATATAAAGGAAAGCCCATCAGGATTACAGCTGACTTTTCAGTGTAAACTATGAAAGCCAGAAGAGCCTGGACCCAGCAGACAAGAAGAAATAACAAAAATCAGAGCAGAAATTAATGAAATAGAAACAAAGAAAAAAATACAAAGAATCAAGGAATTCAAGAGCTGGTTCATTGAAAAGATAAACAAGATTGACAGATCCTTAGCCCAGTTAACCAAAAGAAAGAAAGAGCACCTCCAAATCAACAAAATCAGGGATGAAAGGGGAAACATCACAACAGACACCACCAAGAACATTATAAGGAATACTTTAAAAACCCTTACGCTACTAAATTTGAAAACCTAAAAGAAATGGACAGGTATCTAAAGGCATGAGAACCACCAAAACTAAACCAAGAAGAGATCAACAGCATAAACACACCAAAAACACATAAGGAAATTGAAACAATAATATAAAGCCTCCCAGCTAAAAAAAGATCAGGACCAGATGGATTTACAGCAGAATTCTACCAGTCATTTAAAGATCTACATCCAGTACTACTTAATTTATTCAAAAAGATAGAAGTGGAGGGAGAACTTCCAAATTCCTTCTATGAAGCCAGCATCACTCTAATGAACATAGATGTAAAAATTCTAAACAAAATATTTGCAGACTGCATACAGACATACATCAAAAAGATCATCCACCATGATCAAGTCGGCTTTATCCCAGAGATGCAGGGACGGTTCAATATACGTAAGTCAATAAATATCATAAATCATATAAGTGAGCTCAAAGACAAGAACCACATAGTCATCTCAATAAATGCAGAGAAGGTCTTTGACAAAATTCAACATGCAATTATCTTCAAAATCCTAGAGGGAATTGGACTGGAGGGAACATACCTCAACATAATTAAAGCCATATATAGCAAACCCACAGCCAACGTCATTCTAAATGGAGAAAAACTGGAAGCATTCCCATTCAAATCAGGAACCAGACAAGGCTGTCCACTGTCTCCACTCTTCTTTAACATAGTGCTTGAAACTTGCAAGGGCATTAAGATATGAGAAGGAAATTAAAGGAGTAATAATTGGAAAAGAAGAGATCAAATTATCCCTTTGTGCAGATGATATGATGTTATACCTCAGAGATGCAAAAATTTCTACCAGAAAACTCCTAGAAATTATTAACAAGTTCAGTAAAGTGGCAAGTTACCAAATTAGTCTACAAAAGTCTGTAGACTTTCTATATAGCAATAACAAGCAATCAGAGAAAGAGAAAGTGTTCATGGAAACATTCCCGAGATCAAATTATCCCTTTGTGCAGATGATATGATGTTATACCTCAGAGATGCAAAAATTTCTACCAGAAAACTCCTAGAAATTATTAACAAGTTCAGTAAAGTGGCAAGTTACCAAATTAGTCTACAAAAGTCTGTAGACTTTCTATATAGCAATAACAAGCAATCAGAGAAAGAGAAAGTGTTCATGGAAACATTCCCTTTCACAATAGCAGCAGATCCCAATCTTATCTAAAAGGAATATTGGAAACTCATTGGTGCTAGATGAGGAAGAGCTGATCTTCCTAAAATGAGGAACTCTATATAGGCTGAATATATTCAGCAGATGGACAAGCACTGGAGAAAAGCTGAGGGGGGCTGGCAACACAGTGGACAGTAACAGGGATTACACAGTATATGGGCTCCAGTGGGGTGTGGGGGGGACTATGGGAGGGTGCCATTTGGGATGTGGGTATATAGATGAATAAGATTGTTTGGGATGTTCTGTATGAAATACACACAAAAAAAATCAACAAATTTAAAAAAAGTGAATTACATTTGAAGAAGGAGCATAAAAATTTGCTGCATGTTAATTAGTAGAGGGGAAACACATTACCATTGAAATCTACCCAATGATTTTATATCAGTCCTCAGGTGGATCTCAGAAAGTAACTGACTGTGACTAGTAATAATCAGATACATAGAGATTAGAGACGCATGTGCAAACATCCAAGTGTTAGTAGCATTAAAAATGAGTCCTTCTGTAGGAAACAGTATATTTTAAAATGAAATGGAGATCTGTTTTAAAGGTTAAAACCTCATTCAATTTTATGTCTTAAAGGGTTTATACTGAGTTCAGTATTGTATAACTATTGTATAACTGCATTAATTCAACTGTGAGCCTAAAAACTTGCAGCCAATATTGAAAGAGATGCATCTTTGCTCTGGAAGTTGTTATTGAATATGTTAATGCTGTAATGAAAACTTCTTTTAATCATGTGCTTATTAAATTGAAAATTAAAAAAATAAAATACTGTACAATGCATATTCCAAAAAAAACTATAAAAATTATAAACCCAACAATAATGCCTTAGTCAACATATTAAGTCCAAAATTGATGACTTCAAAAGTAGTGATTGAGTCAGAAATACATATGTATTTTAAAACATTATCAAAGTAGGCCCACTTTTAGGATAAGATTCAAAACAGACGACAGAGAGCAAATACGCTTGTGTCAGAAGCATTGAAACTCTAATCTGACTCCACCACATGATTTGACCAAATTGCTTAACTCAGCTGAGCCTGTTCCCTCATCATAATGTTAATATAAAAAAACTTTTTCTGAAGGCTATTAGGAGGGTTAAATGAAACTATATAAGTACTTTATAGCACTTGACTTAACATACACACACCCCCAAATTAAGGATTACTTTTACTGTAATTAGTCTAAATATTTATGCATACTAAGTCATTGAGAGTATGGCATTGGAGGGCAGATTGGGACTCTGACTGTCCGCAGTCCTTACTTCCTAGTTATCATGAAGTACTGCACACACTTCTCTGCCACATACTTCATACCATGATTCCCGGCCTCAGAGCAGGCCCAGTCAACAGAGCTAACAAACTACTGACTGAAAGCATAAAACAAAATATATAGCCCCCTGCCCCATTATAGCTCGAGTCTCACAACGTCATTGATGTGCAAATAAATTTATAAGTTCAAGAATTGTAATGAGTCACAAACAAGAGAAAGAACTGAAGAAAAATACATCACAGCAAAAATCCCAAGAATGTGACAAAGAGAAAACAGGAAAAGGAACCAGGGAAGAAAGCACAGTGCAGTTGTCTAATCTAATCCAGCACTCGGGCGGCACGGCAGGACAGGGAGACTGAGGCCACCCTGACCGCACAGCAAGTTTAAGGCCAGGCTCGGCTATATAACAAGAAAGATCCTGTCTCAAAACAGCAACAAAAGCTGGAGAGATGGCCTAGCACTTAAGAGCACTGTCTGCTTTTCCAGAGAACCCAGCACCCACATGGGGGCTAACATCATCTGGAACTCCAGTTCCATGGACTCTGACACTCTCTTCCGGCCTCTGTGGGCTTTGCACGACATGGGCACCCTTACATACATGCAAAAAAACACTCATATACATAAAACAAAAATAAGTAAATAAAAAATTAAAAAACAAAACAAACTGAAGAGAATACATATGCAAAGGTTTTATATCTGGACAGACAGATGATAATTTAACAAGAGCAATAAAAGTCTGATAACAATAGCACAGTCTTCAGAGTGCTGGGGGAAAATGGAAAAATGAAACTTGTAATAGTATTTGAACACAAAGGCAGACTGCACACACAAATGTTCAAGAGCAGATTATTGATGACCTATAATAAATGAAGTTCTAAAGAGTATTCCTCAAGTGAAAGGAACATTGTGCTAGAGAGAAACAGAGACAGAGACGTTGGGGGAAGAGAATTACACTCAATAATCACCTGATAGGTGTGCTAGATGACTCCAGGTTCTTTCTGGTCTAGGAAAAAGGTGAACTTACTAACATCACATTGGATTAGGTTTAGTGTTTTTCATGTGTTAATGTAAGTTATGAGACAACCACTGAAGGAATAATAAAATAGTGCATGACCTGGAAACCAGCAGAGTAGAAAAAAAGTAATCTAAAGGAAGCAATGCTAGAGTAAAAAAGAAACTGACAGCAGAACTTACAGGTAATAAAGCACACACCTCACACTAACATATTTACCTATAAGGAAGTATAAATGGTTTATACAATAAATTTTGGTCATATTTAAATCCCCTCAGATATCTACATCCTCCATCACTAACTCCTCCCAAATTTCTGTATTCATATAATACACACACACACACACACACACACACACACACACACACACACGTCAGCTTTGTATCCCCAAATGACCTGTAGTGTGGGTTCATCCACTGGAGTCTAGTGAACTAGAGAGTCAGCTTTGTATCCCCAAATGACCTGTAGTGTGGGTTCATCCACTGGAGTCTAGTGAACTTACTGAGTCTCACCCTTATCTGGCTTGACCTTAAATGATAGGGAATTTGTCCAGGATGTCCATTGTTGTGAGCTCATATGAGTAACTTCCCAGCATTTTGGAACACTGTTTCCATGTGGTTATCGACCTCCCCTGGCTCTTACAATCTTTCTGCTTCCACTTCTGCAATGATCCCTGAGCTTTGGGAGGCAGACGTTTGATAGAGGTGTCCGATTCAAGGATAAGCACTCGGTATATTGCCCAGTTGTGGTTATCTGTATTAAATACCACCTGCTGTATAAGGTAAAGCTTCTCTGGTGAGAGTTGAGAGATGCAAAATCTATGGGTATAATAATGTTATTAGATAGCAGTATAACATCGTGTATATATTTAGCAGAACAGCTGTATTAGGCTTTCTTCCATGACCCGTGGACTGTCTAGCATCAGGTTCCTAGGCCTGATGTCAGTGTCAGGGATGGGCTCCATTCTATGAAGTACAACTTAAATCTAATTAAAAAATAGTTGGCTACTCCTACAATATTAGTGCTACTATTGCATTGGTTTGAATATTTTGCCAGGCCAGTTGTTACTGCAGCACCGAAGTCACAGATGAATAGGGTTCATGCTAAATTTTCTTTTCAGGTAGCTTGTATAGCACCTTCTGGTTCCACCGGGTTAATTATTTGTTCTACAGTTCATGTACACAGTGTCTTCAGTAATAGAGTATTACTGTGGAGAAATGGTCTACAACCAAGACCAGGAGCAATGGCCAGTATTGTTTGAGCATCTATGGGTCCCCTGGTCAACAGCTTCAAAAGAGGGAATGCATACCTGGTTTTTACTTTGCAAGCCCATGGTGCCTAGTAGGACCAATGTCCCCCTGTAATAATGAAACTCCTTTGATCTCTTTTTATAATGTTTATGAGTTACAAAGAGGCTTCCAAAGTGGTGGGGTTCCATATGACTTTTTCTAAAGGCTTTTAGTGTTTGTTATCGCAAGAAAAAAAGACGCATGAGATAAAGGACAGAAAACAGGAGCTGTTCAGATGAAGGAGTTCAGAAACCATTTGTGGACCATGAGGACTGAAGTTTATAATACTGTCATGTGACATGTCTTTTTATTAAACAAGTAGATTTTTTTTGTTGCTCTTGTCAAAAGACATTTACTATATTAGGTAATAGATATCTTTGAAATTTCTATACTTTAAAAATATGTATTAAATATATTCTAAAATACAGCTATATGTATATATAAAATGATTAAAATAAGGTTAGTGTAAACATATAAATTACATTAAAACCAGATTGTAATAAATTAACATTGTTTTAGACAAGGATGTTCATTACATAGTAAAAAAGTTAAATTTCAGCCCATTAGAAAGAGAAGCTGCTCAAGAGAGGGGGGCATAGGAGAGAGGTACGATCAAGGGAGAAATGGGGGAGAATAGGGATACCTTAAATGGCGAGGGAGTGGAGAGAGGGTTACATGGAGAAAGAGGAGAGAAAAATAATGCCTAGCTAGTGTAAAAAACAGGGGGAATTGTATTAGCCCAAAACCCTGCTGAAATATTACACATACAATATCTCTACATGGGTCCATGTGCAGCTTAAGGCTATATAATAAGAAACAGTGCCAGACAAGAGATACCACCCTTTGAGTTCTTGGCCAGGGTAGGCCAAGAGACTCCCAAAATTACACAGGCTATTGCCACAGTCCTTGATTGCCTCCCAGAACTTGAAGGTAAGACCCTAATGCTGAAGACAGGACATGCTTCACACATAGGACTTGCAGCAATGGAATTGGAACTGTCCTGAAAGCCAGCTCCCCTGAAGGCCAGCTCTCATAGTTTGGAGAGTCTATGTAAGCTGCTAAAGGAGAACATCAATCGATGGTTCAACCCAGAATTAAGGCCTAATAGCCATAACAATGACCAATACAGCAAACTATACTGGAGCAGTACTGGCTCCTTTATCTTGGGGGTAATCAACAGCTACCTAATTGGACTTAAAGCCCACTCAGTGGAAAGAAACGCATGTGTGGTACTGTAAACATAACCAAATATGCATGGCTGGAGAGGTCATATGTCTTAGAGAAAACCCCAAGGCTGTCATATCCCTAGAAAATGTAATTTCTTACTATGTACAAAATATGTATCCTTATATTTACAAACAAGTATCCCAGTCACCACTCATCAAAAGAGTTTCTTTTGGAACAGATGAAGATTTATTAGAGTTCCACAACTGGCCACACACAGAGATTGTCTGTGAAATGCCCAACCCTAAAGGACACATCTCCAATGCAACCTCTACAATTAAGGCTCACGGGACATAGAACAAGAGGTAGAGAGAACACTAAAGTAATGGTGTCAGCATGCACAAGACTCATGCAAACTCAAGCAAACAGAAAACCAGCTTAGAATTGTGGAAATGGGAGGGACTCTAGATAGGCTGACTAGACCTCAGTGGATGAACTTGCATGGAGGAATGTCTGGGGACACTAACTTGACTCTTTAGGCCTTAATATAAATGACAGAATATGAAATCCAGTGGGAGGGGTGACGAGAGGATGCCAGTGCGAAAGGAGCCATGAAGATGATTAAGACGTTTGGTATGAAACACAAAATTCAATAAAATTCAACAAAATTTTACGTATATATTCATGGATATATATCCCAAGGAACTATTGAAAGTTGATCCCTGCTGGGTAAGGGAGAGTTGATATTTTTTAAGGAAGTGACACTAGATAGAGTGAATAGGCTCTAGTGGATGAACTTGTACTGAAGGACAGCTGGGTACATAAACGACTCAATATTCTTTAACATATAAGACAGAATGCATGAAATCCTGTGGACAGGCTTTGGGAAGTATGGATAGGGGTAGTCTATATGTGTTTGAATGTATTGTATGAAATCCACAAAAATTCCACAAAAAATATACATTGAAGCAAAACGAAAGAAGATGAAGATAGAGAGCAGGTAAAGCATGAATTTAGCCTGATGAATGCTAAGGTCCTCAGTGTCCCTCGTCAGAAATGTAATGCACTTGTTAAAACAACATGTTACATGCTTATCAGAGCATCTGGGGACAGGGCTCAGCAATCTACATTTTAACAGATCTGAGTAGGACTTTTGTACAGTAAATTTGGGAGCCACTGAGATAGAGTATTTGCAAGGCTGTTTTCTGTCCTAGTTTGTTTCTCCATTTTTGTGACAAAATATTCTGAACAATACCAACTTGGAGAGGAAAGGGTGTTTTTAGCTTACATCTCCTGGGTCGCAGTTCATCAGGAAGCCTAAGGTAGGAACTCAGGGCAGGAACTTGGAGGCAAGAGCTGGCGCACAGGCCATGGAGGAACGCTGCTTACTGTCTTGCTCCCTGGCCCCTGCTCAGCCTATTTTATGCAACACAGGCCCACCTGCCCAAGGGTGGCACCACCCACATCACTCAACAATCAAGAAGATGCCCCAAGGACATGGCCACAGGCCAGTCTAATGAAGGCAATTCCCCAACTGAGGCTCCCTCAACCCAGGTGTGTCAAGTTGACACTAAAGCTATCCAGCACATTATCCTAACATAAAGTACTAAATTCAGTGTGTAGACTGAAAATTTAGCTAAAGATGTATTATGTGTTATCATATTGGTAGAATAGGAAATATAACTTGTGAATAAATGAATAGACCCATTGTTTTGAATGTAAATATATGCTGTTCTCTAAAAAAGAAGAAAACTAAGCAGTTCTAAATACAAAGAAGGAAATTAGAGCCAATTTTTCAGTAATTAGAAGAACTAGAAGATTTTTAAAAAATTCTTTATTATTTCTATTTTATGTGTATGACTGCATTGCCTGCATGTGTGTAAGTGTACCTGTGTTGTGCAATTCCTCCAGAGGTCAGAAGAGGGTGTCAGATTTTCTGGAACTGGAGTGGGTGCTGGGAATCAAACCTGGTCCTCTGCAAGAGCAGCCAGTGATCTTACCTACTGTGCTATCTCTCCAGCCCCAAATTAGATTCTTACTGTAAATTTGTTATTGAATTTTGTATATTTCATATAGAACAAGTTAATCATCCTTATTCTGCCTTCCCAATTGACACCATTCCATAGTCCCCCTCAACCCCCACACACTGGAATTCATGTATTCTGTCATTTTCAGATCTAGTGTCACTGCATCAGATCTAAGGGATCTAGGTCAGTGCTGTTCACTGAGTGTCCCTGAGTCACTGCATCGGGCCTAAAGGCATATAGGTCAGTGCTGTTCACCGAGTGTCCCTGTGTCAGGTTGTTTCAGATCCACAGATTAATAATTTACAAAAGATGAAAACGAATGTTGCCATTTAATGTAAGAAATGTTGTGAGTTCAAATGTAATAGTAAAAAAATGTGCTTTAACGTGCCTTCTTGATGTCATTTATCTAGTAATTCATAATCCATTTAATTATATTTCAGAGAGGCTGTGCAGACTGCCAAAGGAGAAAACCAATCAATGATCCTATCCAGCTGTAAAGTCTATGAGCTACAGCAAATAATCTCTACTGTTGCAGTAGTGGTACTTTTATCTTGTAGGTAGTCAACAGTTGTCTAACTGGACTTAAGACCC
Organism: Nannospalax galili; assembly: GCF_000622305.1. NCBI lineage: Eukaryota > Metazoa > Chordata > Mammalia > Rodentia > Spalacidae > Nannospalax > Nannospalax galili. The sequence goes on from NW_008339223.1 coordinate 1,250,394, forward strand.
ACTCAAAAGGAGGGAACTCATGTGTGGTACTGTAAACGTAGCCACATACACATGGCTGGAGAGGTCATAGATAAAGAAAAACCTTCTTTTGTTATATCCCTAGACCAGTGCAATTTCTTACTATATTCTAAGCACATGTCCTTCTGTTTACAAAGTATACCTCTCACCACTCATCAAAGAAGCTTCTTTTTGGAACAGATGGAGACCTTACAGTGTTCTGGAAAGGTCAAATGCAGAGAATGTCTGTGAAGTGTTCAGCTCTGTGACATGTCTACAATGAAACCTTTACACCTAAGACTCAGAGAGCATAGCGGGAATGAGCTGTGGAGGAAGAGTGCAAATGCATCTCTCAACTCTCATCAGGGAAGCTTCATTGTGCAGCAGGTGGTAATTCACCCAGAAAGCCACAAGTGGCCACAGTGCAGCAAAAAAGAGGCTGCAGAAGCACTAGGAGGCAAGGCAGGTGGAACTCTGAGTTCAAGACCAGCCTGGTCTGTAAAGTGAGTTCCAGGCCAGCTGGGGCTACAGGGAGACAGGGGGATCCTGTCTCAAAAAGACCAAAAAAAAAAAAAAAAAAAAAAGAAGCGGAAGAGTCCATGTCCCTGAAGAGACTCCGATCAAACCTCTGTCTCCCAAGACTCAGGGATCATTGCAGAAGAGGGAGTGGGAACTTTGTAAGAGCCCGAGGTGGTGGATGTCTACAAGGAAACAGAGTTTTCCAGACAGCTGGGACGTCACTCCTATGAACTCACAGCAATATAACAGCATTCACAAGACCCACACAAGCTTAATCCCAGCACAGAAGTGAGGAAGTGTGTAAGAAATCCCAGCCCTCACTATCGGCAATACTGCTGGGAGAGGGAGTGTCAGCTTTCTTTAAGTGCGTGACTCTGGATCGTTTAACGAGACTCCAGTTGGATGGACCCATACCAAAGAATATTTGGGAACAGGAATTTGACTTACGGGCCTTAATATATGTGACAGAGTACCTGAAACCTGACAGGAGGCTGTAAGAAGGATGCTAGGAGAGGGGCTCTAAATGTGATAAAAAAATATTGCATTAAATTCACAAAAATCCAATAAAAAATTGGCTCAGGATAATTACAAATTAAGAAATTTCTATGCAGAAATTTCTGGAACTCTCTATGCAGACCAGGCTGGCCTTGATCTCACAGAGATCTACCTGGCCCTGCTTCCCAAGTGCTAAGAGTAAATACATGCACCAACACACCTGGTTGAACTATTTTTGCATACTGTTTATTGAATTTTTGTGTATTTCACACAAAACATCTTAACCATCTCTGTAGTCCCTCTTCCATCCAGACTCCCCGATAACCCACCCCACTGGATTTCATCCATTCTGTCCTATATGTTAAGGCCTTTCAAGTCAAGTTAGTGTACCCAGATAGCCCTCAGTGCAAATTTTAAAACAAATCTTTTCCTCAAATCAAGACACAGCATAGCTCACTTACTGTTTTTGGTTTTTATGTTTAATTATCTTTTATTCTACTATAGAACTATCTCCCAATCTTTTATTATTTCATTTGTTTTTTTAAGAAAAGAAATTAGTCAGTTGTGAAGGAAAATAAGCTTCATTCCAGAACTGGCAAAAACAAACAAACAAACAAACAAAAAACAAACAAAAAACCATACCTCCATGGTCCTTCCGGGTAGATATTTTTCAGAATCTTTGATGGGCAAAAATTAGGCACTTAAACAACTGAGGAGTAAACATTCCTTTCAAGTACACATGAAATATTTATTTTAAAAAGAACATAATTTGGGAAGCTGGAGAGATGGCTCAGCAGTTAAGGACACTAGTTGTTCTTGCAGAAGACCCAGGTTCAAATCCCAACACCCACATGGCAGCTAACAACCGTCTTTAACTCCAGTCCCAGGGGATCTGGCAGCCTCTTCTGACTTCCGCAAGCATTGCACGACATGGGTGAACTTATCTACATGCAGGCAATTCATGCGCACACATAAAGTAAAAATAACAAATAAAATTTAAAATAAATTTTTTTAAAAAGAACATAATTTTGCATATGATTCAAAATTTCATACATTTCAGAATGCTGACACCATCTATTTTATGAAAGTGGAACTGAAAAGTAAAAAGGCAATTTATAATTCTTACATTTCAAAATTAAGAAACATACTTCTAGTCCATCAGTGTGAAAATAAAATATAAGGAAAACTAAAGCTATATTTAAATTTGAATGATAATAAAACATAATATATGTCATAATTTTTGGATGCAGCTAGAACAGTGCTTGAAAGAATTTTCCTGTCCTTCAATGCATGCATTAAGGATAATTGAAAAGTTGTAGTTGCTGATCTGAGTAGCTGCTTAATATGCTTTCAAAATCAACAAAATGCATGAAAAGAAATGGTTCATATAGAAGTAAACAACATAGAAAACATATGGTAAAGAGGGCCAACAAAGCAATAGTTTTGTTGCTTGAAGACACTAAAGAAAGTTGGAAACTAGTACGACCACTTTGGAAATCAGTCAGGACATTTCTCACAAAACCAGAACTAGAATTACCATATAATCCAGCTAGACCACTCCTGGACACATACCCACAGGGCTTTATATATTACTACAGAGATACTAGCCCATCTGTGTTTATTGACACTGTTCACAATACCTATGAAATGGAGTCAACCTAGATATCTACCAACCGATGAATGGATAATAAAGATGTGGTACATATATGCTATGGCATGTCACTGAGCTTTAAAGAAAACTCTTGAAATTTGCGAGAAAATGAATGGAACTGGAAAAATATGTACTAAGTTATGTCACCCAGGACTAAAAAACAAGTGCTATATGTTCTCTCTCACATGTGGATCCTAGCTCTAAATCTTTTCTGTTGTTGTTGTGTTTAACATGTGAAAACAAGAAAGCTAGAAATGGACCATTGAGGGGAAGATGCATTTAGGGAGGAGATGGTGAAATCAAAGTAGAGAGGGGAGTGCCAAGATGGAAACGTTGAACTGGGCAGGGCATTGATGGGGCTGAGGAAATGACGGGCAGGAGAAGAGCAGGGCAAAAAGAACCGTGTATGAAGAAAATTCAAGTAAAGTAAAGCAAATATGAGAGGTTATTAGAGGGCATGCGGTATGAGAGACTGCGGGGGGGGGGGGACTGTGGGAGGTAAAGGGTTAAGCAAAGATCAGGGCCGGGTGAGGGGAAGGAAAATGGGAAGGAAGTAACCGAATTAAGTAAGCATTATGAAGAAGCCCGATGAAAATTAGCATGTTTGTATGTTAAATAAAAATGCAACCACAGCATCTATTTCACCTCAAAGCCCCACAGCTTCTTGCTAGGGACTGCCACTTCCGCCTGGCCCCTCCATTTGAGACCTGCCAGATCCCAGCCCACTACCAACCAGGTACTTCACAGTCACCCCATGTGCCTTAGAGGAGAGACCGAGGTAGGCTACCTGCAACCTCCTTCCCAGATTTTCTTTACTTGGGTCATGCCGAAGTCCTATGGCTGCTTGCCAGGGGAGACCTAGGACCCTTCCTTCCTTCCTTCCTTCCTTCCTTCCTTCCTTCCTTCCTTCCTTCCTTCCTTCCTTCTTCCCTCCCTCCCTCCCTCCCTCCTTCCTGACTCACCAGAGCCCTGCCAGCTGCCTGACTGAGATCCTCCAGTTGTCTCATCCAGCCTTGAGACTCAGGATCAGTCCACACTGCCAAGGGAAACTTATTTCAATTTCCTTGACTATTCCAGTTTGCTTCCCTGTTGCTGTGATAAAACGCTGTCCAAAGCAGCTAGGGGAAGAAAGGGTTTATTTCAGTTTGGAAGTTACAGCCCATCACCATGGGAAGCCAGGACAGGAACTCAAGGCAGGAACTGAAGCAGAGACCTCAAAGGAAGGCTGCTTATTGGCTTGTTTCAACTGGCTCACTCAGTTTCTCTTATACAGCATATGCCCACCCACAAAAGGATGGCACTACCCACAGTAGGTTGGACCCTCCTAGATCAAGTAGTAACAAAATACTCCACAGCCATACGCAGCAGCCAATCCAATGGAGGAACTTTCTTAGTTGAGGCTCCTTCTTCCCAGGTGTATCAAGTTGACAACTGAAGGTAATCAGCAAATTGACTAAGCCACTGCAGGCGTTAGACTGTAGCTAACAAGCTGGAGCCCTGGAAGGGAGGCTGTAGTCGAAATATAGGAGACCAAACCCCAACCCTACTACGAATTAGCCCTCCTAAGCATTATAAACACTTCTGCAGAAAGAACAAAAAAGAAAGAAAATAAACTAATAAATAAGTAAAATAAACCAATAAATGAACTCCAGATGTGCAAATACCAACACAGAAATAAAAAAATGAAAAATGAAAGTAATATGTTTCCTCCAACAATCACAAATCCCATAATAATGGCCTCTAATGAAAATGACCTTGAAGAAATTCCAGACGATGAATTCGAAAGAATGATTATATTCTCAAAGAGCTCAAAGAATACAAAGACAAAATGATAAATGAAATAAGAAAGTCAATCCAAGACATGAAAGTAGAGTTCAAAATCCTGAAGAAAATCTAAACTGAAATGATGCTGGGAATGAAAAACTCAATAAACTCAATAAAAATCTCAGTTTCTTTTTCCTGAAACTAGAGAGGCAGGGATGGAAGACAATGTGGAGGAACTGGATCACTCAGCAAACACCAACGGGAAATTTTAAATATATATATACATATATATGTATATATGGAGAGGAGAGAGAGAGAGAGAGAGAGAAAGAAAGAAAGAATATGGGAGTGTTTAGGGACACTGTGAAAAACTTAACCTTGGAACTGTGGTCATGGAAAAGGAGACTACCACAATGATGGTATAGAAATCATCTTCAGTAAAATCAGAGAAAAAGTTTCCCAGAGCCATCGAGGTATAAGAGGCACCAAATAGAACAGAAGAGAAATTCTCCATGACACTTTACACTTAAATCATTAAGAAACATAGAATAAGGTGCTGGAGAGATGGCTCAGGGGTTGAGTACTAACCGCTCTTGCTGAGGACCTAGGTTCAAGTCCCAGCACCCAGATGGCAGCTAATAACTGTCCATAACTCCCGTTTCAGGGAATCTGATGCCTTCTGACTTCCACAGGCATTGCACAACATGGGTGCACTTATAGTCATACACATAAAATAAAAATAATAAAATTGAAAAAGCATAGAATAAAGAAAGTGATTGAAAGTGGCGAGAGTGGAAGTTCAAGTCACAAATAAAGGCAGGCCCATAAAAACAACACCTAATTATCCTACATAAACCTTTAAATACAGAAGGCCCTGGTAAGATGTGTTCCAAGTCACAACTGTCAACTCAAGCTATCATAGCCAGCAAAACTATGTGTTAAAATTGAAGGAAAAACAAAAACATTTCCATGATGAAAACTAACTGAAGAAATTTATGAATCTACAGAAGAAACTAGAAGAAATACTTCAACCTTAACAGAAAGACAAATACAATCAAGAGATCATAGGTAGCAAATAATCAATACCAGGACAGGAACTCAAAAGAGATCCAAGAAAACATACACACACACAAAAATGAACAAAACAAGGTAATTAATGTATATCTTTCAATAGTAACTTTGAATATTAATGGTCTCAATTCCCCCAAAATAAGAAACAGACTAACAGATTAGGTTAGAAAACAGGATCCATTGTTTGGTTCTCTCCAAGAAACACACCTCCCCATCAATGACAGGAAACATTTTAAGACAGAAATTTTGGAATGGGTGGACAAAGTTATTCCAAAGCAGGTGGAATGAAGGAACAAGTAAGTGTAGCTATTATAATATCTGACAAAATTGACTTCAAATCAAAGCTAGTAAGATGAGATAAGGAAGAACATTTCATGATCATTAAATGAAAAATCCACCATTAATATATACTCATCAAACCCAGGGGAACACAAGTTCTACAAGAAATACCACTGTATCTAAACCACAGATCAATGACAACACAGAGACAGTGGGTGACTTCAAATACCTGCCCTCCTCCATTAAAAAGGTCACACCTCAAAAGAAAATAAACAGAGACACTCAGAAGTTAAATGACATCATAAATCAAGCAGACTTAACAGGTATTTATGGAACATCCTATCCAAGCACTAAAGGATGCACTTTATTCTCAGCAGTCCAAATTCTCCAAAATTGACCACCTGTTAGGACACAAAGCAAGTCTCAGCAAATATAGGAATCAGCAGCAGCAGAAGAAGAAGTTAACTTGGTGGGGAGGAGAAAAGCCAAACAAGAAAAAGGCGAATAATCTTCCTTCTGCCATGCCCCCTTGTTTTGGCTATTTCCAGAAGGTGCTAGCCACATTTAAGGTATGTCTTCCCACATCAATTAAGGCAAATTGAGGTTCCCTACTAAAATGATTCTAATTTGTGGAACGTCAACATTACAACCAACCATCACAGGAGGTTTCTCAAAAAAAATAGAAATAGGTCTGGAGAGATGGCTCAGCAGTTCAGAGCATTGGCTGTGCTTGCAGAAGACCTGGGTTCAAATTCCAGCACCCAGGTGGTGGCTAACAATCATCAGTAACTCCAGATCCAAGGGATCTGAAGCCCTTTTCTGGTCTCCATGGGCACTGCACAACAGAGGTACACTTACATATAAGCAGGAACTATCATACACTCCTACTAATTAGACTCTTGAACACCCATGTACAATGCTGCTCTACCCCAAAAGCTAGAAATGGAATGAACCTACATGTTTATCAATTGCTTAATGGAAAAGGAAAATGTGTTATATATGCATAATGGGGTGTTACTCAGTTGCAAAGAAAAATGAAACAAAAAAAATGCAGGTAAAAGAATAAAACTGGAAATTTTCATACTGTGTGAGGTCACCCAGGATCACAAAGATACACACCACATGTTCCATCTCATATGTGTATCCTAGCTTCAAATCTTTTGTGTGTTTAACTTGGAGCACATGTAAAAGACAGGAAAGAAGAAATGGCCATTGGGGTGTGCACGTAGAACACAGGTAAAATGAAAGCAGAAGGGGTGTTGGAGGTGGAAAGGTTAAGGCGTGGAGTGAGCTGAGGGGAAAAGGACATGAGGAAGCAGGGAAAGGGTCACCGTAAATAAAGGGTGTGTGATGAAAGAATGGAGGAATACTGGTGGCTAAGTTTAGTCACAGATCAGGGTAGGGGATGCGGGAAAGAAAGGAGTGAGGGATGGTTTAACTAAACTATGTCTAAAGAAGCCTTTTAAAAACCCACTAGTTTGAAAGCTGATTAAAAATATAATTTAAGAAAAAGGAGCTTGCAAAGAGATACCCCACATGGGTGAACATGCTGCTTTCAGAAGACCAGGGTTAGTAAATGAAAATCCCAGTGCCAGGCACAGTTACCTCCCTGCCAGTTAATTGATCGGAGGGGTCCCAGACACACTCGAAACAACACAGCTATTGTCATTGTTCTTGTTGCTCACCATAACTGGTTGATAAGAACATATTGTTAAAGACATAGACACGTTGGTTGCAGGACACAGGTAAATCAGTCTTGAACTCACCAGAAAAGTCTCTCCTTGCTGGCTAGCTTTCATAGTTCTGAAAAGTGCTATGCAGGCTTCTGGGGGAGAAAAGATATGAAAGGTCTTACGTAGTGCTGGACCCTGCATGCTATTCTACTGATATGTCAGGAAAGACAGATCCACTGGTGAAATAATGACTTCTGTTAAGGCAATAACCAATTGCATTCTAACTGGGTTCAGGATTTGCTCCAAAAGAGGAAATGTATATCTAATCCTGCAAAAGTAAAAAACCCGTGGCTGAGGAGGTCATCGGCCCTCAGGGGACAGTACTGTTTTCATGCTACATCATCATATTATCAAACTGTCATCTAAATATTTGATAGCTGTGGGTTTGTGCTGCTTTCAACTTTGCTCAGAGAAGCTTCATTTGCAGGGGACAGCGGTTAATGCACAGACTCATAACTAACTGTTCAGAGTACTGAGAATAGCTGACCCTGAGTGCTCCGCCATATATGGGACAGTCATATCATATCCCCTCCACTGAGGATCAGGGAACATTGCAGAATAAATGGCAGAAAGAATGCAAGAGCCAAAGGACAGAGAGGGGCGTGCTGAAATGCCGTTCACCAGACATCACGTGGCTATTGAAAGAACTCACAGTAGCTGTATCTATTCGCAAGATCAAGTCAGTCACAACTCCAGCCTGGGGAGGAGTGGCTCCCATGAGCTCAGCCCTAGTTGAGGAGCTAATGGTAATTGCTGCTGGGGCATGGAGAATCACTTTTCCTTGGAGGATGTGGTCACAAGTAGGTTTTCCTTACCTCACTGGGTGACCTCACATCCACTGAACTCAATGGGCTGTAAATAATTCAACTATGATGTGGAATTTAATGCTTCTTTGCCTATTTGGACACAGAAAAATAAAATTCAGGAAATGTGAAAAAAGTTAACAAGTGTAATAGAGTCTAAAGAAAATGAAAAGAGATGGGGTCCAATGACCGAATACCTGAATGAACAGGATATGACAGGTACATATGTTAATACAGCCATATTACACATTTTTGTGAAAAATGTGGCACTTAGGACAAAATAAACACATTTTTGAAAAATATAAATTACTAAGAGAATAAATAGAAAATTTTATTAGCCCTATCACTATTAAATAATTAATTAAAATCTTACCATAAAGAAAATTCCAGAATCAGATGACTTCTATGCTATATACAAAGAAAATTCTTTTATACAAACCTCCATATAGACAAGAAAGAACATACACCCATGCTACATTTTATAAGGTGACAAAGACTTTGATATCAAAACTCAAAACTCAAAGACACCAAAAACTATGAGTGATCATGCACACTAACAAACTAAATTTTGGCAAATTAGTTACAGCAATATCTGAAAAGTTATAATATTGTGTTCTCTAACAATGCAAGCTTTTTAATACTAACAAAAACAAGTAAACAAATTTAATATAACCTAGTAAAAAGTCATGTATTAAAATATGTTAACAAAGCAACTGATGTAAAATAAGTATGTATAAAAATTTCCAAAAAGAACCCTACCAAAGTACAAAGAAAGAAATTCCAATATAATGGCTTACTGTAAAACTAAAGCAATGTAACAGATCACTTTTAATCTAGGAATGTTAAAAGGTTACATACTATTATTACTCCATGCAAAATTTTACTGAGTGGTCTAACAGGTACATTCACACATACACACTATTCAACGATTAAAGAAATAAACAAAATTTTCAGTATAGATGTTATTTGTACAAAGAAAGCAAAAACCTGCAACTTTTCTGGATTCAACAATAATGTATAAATCAGTTTTATTTTTACATGCTAGTGGTAAACAATCAGAATAATATATAGTTAAAATAAGAGAATATTATCAGAATTAAAAAATAAAGTAACCATATAGGCACAGAATAAAATATGGCAAATGTCCATGGGGAAGACTATAAAGATTTATTGAAAATAAAGCATGTTGATACATTGGATTTATGGAATAAAGATTTAACAGTGTGACATGAATTATCAAATAGTCATCTGTCCTACTTTATTCCTGTTGCTGTGATAAAATTATATTACAAAAAGCAACTTAGGTGAGAAAAGGCTTTATTTCAGCTTACAGCCTCAACTTACAGGCCATCATTGTGTGAAGTAAAGGCAAGAGCTTCAAATAGACACTTCAAATCCAGTCAGGAGCCAGAGAGGTGAGTACATTTGTGTCCCCTCATTTGTGCTCAGTTCAATTTCTTCACCCATACAGCTCAGAATTGACTTCAAGAATACAACATAAATTTATTACTTTAGTCAATTATATCAACTCAAAAGATTAGAACCAATAAATTAACAAAACATAAAATCCATATTACCTCAAAAGATATTGGAAGGGCATTTGAAAATTATAACATATATTCTTAAAAACACACAATATAACAGAAACAAAAGAGAACATATAGATAACATATGTAATGGTGAAACACTGAATAGTTTTCCTTTAAAATTAAGAATAAGATAAAGATTTCAATTCTTACCACTTTAGCTTAGCATTGTAACAGAGGTTCCATACACTGGAAGAAAGACAAGAAAAATAATTAATATATATATATGGACATATATCTCCTTATTGGAAACAAAGAAATGGAGACTTATTTGTAGATAACATTAGTTCAAAAACTCTGGTTGAATCTACGCCAAACATAAAAAATAAGCTTATTTCCATTGTACAATTCAGCATTGATAAAGGAAAATGAATCGCATTTCTACCTACTAGCAACAGTCAGAACCTGAAATAAAATAACATCCCTTTCAAGAGCAAAATCCTGAAATACTGAAGCATAAGTCTGGGAAAATATGTGAAAGAGGAAATTGAAAACTACAAAACAATACCAAGGAAACCAAACGAGGCGTAAGCGAACTTAGAGTACATACTATGAATGCATAACTCAGGAAGGCTCAGCATAGTTAAAGTGTCAGTTCAAACACAACGTCAGAGTTCTGTAGGAAAATATAATAGGAGCATTTTTGAAATTCGTGTGGAAATGCAAACGACTTAGAATAGCCAAAGAGTGTTGAAAAAGAAGGGATTATTTCATAGTATCACTGTAAAGTTCTGCTATAATAAGTCTTGCTTTGGCATCAATATAGAGAGGACAATGGAACATCACGGGGTTCAGAGAGCCACAGTATCAGTAAAGGAGTACAGCAGAGGAACGGAAGTAAATGATAGGGTTCCGGAAATCTTAATAGAACAATCGAATAAACATCTCCAAGAACAATTCATCTTAATACTTTTCAGTGTAAGCAAAATTTAACTCAAACTGGATTTCAGATGTATATTTGTACAAGTAAAACTTAAAACCATCAAAAATGTAGAAAAAGGAGAGAGTTTTGACCTTGAGGTGGACATTTTTAAGGTATGACATAACAAAATTACAATCTGTAAAAAGCCAACTGATAAACTGAATACTAAAATTCGAAATGAATACTTCTCAAAATCACAGTTAAATTATGAAAGCCCAAGCCAGACTCCATTGTCACACTGAATTACAGCACAGCTCGTCCTTTTGTTATTGATGTTGGGACAAAAGTCCTCCTGGAGAATATTTAACTAGAGAATTTTTCTGTTTTGCCAGTATCACCTAATTTATTGGAGTAAAGTTGTCTAAAACGTGTCTTTATTCAGTGTCTGTAATTCTGTTGTGGCTTTCTATATTCTGTCCCTTGTGCTCATCAGTCTAGCTAGAGATTTATCGAGTTTATTGATGTTTTGAAACAAGTTTTGTCCTTCATTGATTTCCCCTAGTATTTGCATCAATATCACTGACTTCTGTTCTGACTGATAGTATTTTATTGTCCTACTTCCTGCTTCCTTTGGGTTGAATTTAGTCTTCTTCTTAAACTCTTTCTTTACGTGAAGAATTTAAAGCTATTGATTTCAGCCCTTTTATTCTGTTCTAATTCAGGTATTTATTGAGATAATATTTTCCTGCTTCTTACCACACCTGGCAATTTTTGATTGGCTAACGGTCATTATAAATGGCTCTTTCTTGGGTGCGGGATAGTTTTGGATATTTATAAATATCCTTGTGCTGTGTTCTGAGTTTAGTAAGCTACTTAGAATCAGTTTGATCATTTCAGTGTTCAAATCTAAGATTTATTACACAGAAATAAGGCAGTGCTCTTTGTAAAGCTAAATACTATTTATTACAGAGATAAAACCCCTCTCCTGCTCTCTTGTGACCCATGTTTACTTGGACCTTGTCAATGAGAAGTACAAATGCTATTTCTGCATGATCATAGGCACCTGCTCTTCTAACCCTTCCCGAGTGTTCTTTCCCAGCCTGGGGTAATTTCCTCACATACATGTGCATCTCCCTCAGCTGAACACTTGAGAAGGACCATTGCAGTTCTATTTCTTCAGACTTTGGCTCTTTCAGTATTTTCTCTGTGAACACTATCTCATTTCATGCAACACTAGCTAACCCTAACTCACAAATTCTACCAGGCTCAACCTCCAGTGCTCATTCCTGGAGCACAGTCTGAGAAGTCCCTTAAGGCAGTAAACTGGGCAATTGTAGGGTTCAACTTAAATGCATATTACTTAGAAATTACTGACAGGTTTGCTTGAAAGCCTGTTTTGAAATTATTGTATAATATTTTTCTTGCTTTGTTATTGTTACTAGGTGGACAGGTAATACCAATGTCCATTACATAAAATTTAAATGAAAGTTCCATCCTAATAACAGAAATTTAGGGATTAACTTTTTCTTCAGGGCTGGTAAGTCCATCCTGCCTAAAACCTCCTGAAAGCCCTCAGTTACATTTTTGGAATATTCTTTCCAGCATACTTCTTTCTCTAAAAAGAGCTTGTAACTAGTCCGTCATTATTGGAAACAGAACAACTCCTGGAGTACAGTGTACTTTCACCTTTCAGTATACCGCACCGTCAACTGGAGCGTTGGTTAGTCTATTGATTGCTCTTTCTAGTCATAATTGAAACAATTCAGCAGACGTTGTTTTGTGAGAGGTGTATTTATGGAATTATAGAAAGCAATATAAGGAGCAAAAACCCGAAGGTTTGGTTCCTATTCATACATATTTTAAGGGATAACTTTGAAAACAAATATTTTGGGGTAGAAATATCTGGGGTTGTAAATGATCTAGAAAGACAGAGCAC
>NW_008339223.1:1263340-1271201 GCF_000622305.1 Nannospalax galili
TATAAGTGAAATTAATTTATAAAATATAAGATCTATTTCACCTAGTAACTAATTATATAACATAAATGTGTTGAATATCTTCAACATCTAGGTCTCCAGGTATCAAGGATTACTGAATGAATAAAATCTAACATATAAAAATGAAAGAAATTAACCCATGGAAATATTCAATAATTTCAACAAAAAACAAAATACTAGAAAGACAAATGGGATTTTCCTTAATATATTTAAACTATATTGGTATAAATTAATATTCTTCAGAGAAATGATTTTGTTAACTCTCAAAATGTGTCCACATACATGTACTCAAACAGATAGATACATGTATATTAATTTAGAATTAAACATACTAAAAAGGACACACAAACAGTAATTACAAAAACGTTAGTAAGAACTTTCTATGGCATATGAGAAACTCTAGGCTTAGGTATAGTGAGTTTAGTTACATTTTAATAATTCTAAGTTTGAAGAAATTTTCCCTTAGAATTATTTCAATTATTTTAACATCAGATATAAATAAATATAAATAAACTTGCAGTATCTCATAAAAATAATATATTCTCACTGCTAGACACCTTTCTCAAGGGATTTGTCCTTTATAAACAGCTTGCACCACCCAAGTTGGCATTTCACTGGCCCCAAATCAGTAATAGTCAATTACGACCTTTTATGTCTTCCAAAAATTTATCTTTGGTTACATGATCGAACGTCATGAAGAAACAAATACAATAAAGCGCAGAGTCTGCTGACGTTCCAAACACTAGTCAGGATACAGTGAGGACAGTATTTATTCCACTTCACTATTTAGAGGCTGAAAATATGATTGGCAGAGAACTCTGAGCTGTCATACTGGGAAGGGTTTTTTTAATTAGCAACTTGACACAATACAAAATCACCTGGGATAGAAGTCTCAGAGGGGGATTGTTTACATTAGATTGGCCGCTGGGGTATGTCTGTGGAGGGTTCTATTGAGTATGTTAATTGAGAAGGAAGGACCCACTCACTGTGGGTGGCAACATTCCCCAGGGAGTGAATTTTGACTGTGTAAGAGTGAGGAAAGTTAGGTGAACACTGACATGAATGCTCCAAGTCATTGCCTCTGCTCTTGACTGTGGATGCAATGGACCAGTGACTTCAAGTTCTGGCCACCTTGACTTCCCAGAAGTGATTGGCTGTGACCTGGATCTGTGAGCCATGAAACCTTTCCTCCTTGAAGGTGGTGTTGTCAGGGTATTTTATCACAGTGCTGGGAAACAAAGCTAAAACAAAGGTCTAACAAATAATCAGGTCAAACGCTTGCCCAGCATTTTCCAGTAACACAATAATAGGGTTTCATATTTCCATTCATATTTCTCCCTTATTTCTCTGCACATAGCTTCCCTTGCATTTATGAATTTAAAACTGAAAAAAAAATGGTAAAGTGCCTTTCAAATGTTTTTGGGTAACGAACAGATTTATGACAATATTTTTCTTTTAAATAGAAAATAATAAAGCAATTTTAAATTTGAACTCTATGTTCTACAAGGCACATGGCATTCTTAATAGACATGACAGATATTAATTTTATTTACACTCACAATCCATCCATCCCCTCAGTCTTTGGACTTCACAAAAATGAAAGTAGACACTTTGACTGTCTAGAGATTTCTCTAAGTACATGCAGACAAAGAAGAACAAGTGCTGTTTCTACAAAGACATGCCATGTGAATTTGTTACATGTGCGTAGATGTGACTATGTGTATACTCTTCTTGGATCACTACATCAATTGTGAATCCAGACAAAGTATGACAAGAAATTCATAACGTTCAGACACTCACTTAAACAAATTCCTTATTTCATAAACATTACTTCAGCCCTGAAACATAAATAAGGAAAGATGAACTGTTCATATCATCTCTCCATATGGTCTGTGTTTCAAGACTGCATATAGCAGCTGGTTCAGGGATCTCTAAATCCTGAGAAACAGAGAATTCTCTAGCTCAGCCTGAACAGGAGAAAGAATTTTTTTTTTGGCTCAGAGTTGTTAGAAGTAGGTGTTGAATTTTCCTCATTTTTAAAAAAATCCATCAAGCAGTAACTTAGTTGAAATGATATTATGTTCTGAAATGCATAGAAAATCTTAAAGAGAGAATTCAGTTCTCTCATATTCTTTTTATCTCTTGGTCTAAATGTGGATGGGAAAGTGCCTGTGTTAAAATCATGAAAGGAATCCTTGGTTCTAAAACTGAGATATCACCATATCTGTTAAAGGGCCTCATTGTAATTCATCTTTGAGGTTAAAACATTCAAATACTGCCCTGCCTTCATCTCCCTTTGCTTCCTGGGCTGCACAGACCAACCGAGTTCCTCCTCCCTGTGGGCCCCCAGGAACCTCCAAGCCTGGTCCCTCCTTCACCTCCCTTTACTTCCCTGGGTTGCACAGCCTCCAGTGTCCTGGTCCCAGCACCTTCCAGGGTTAAGTCCAGCATGCCCATGCCTTGACTCCCCCAGCCTCTTTCACCCTCCCGGCTCCCCCGACATCTCTCCTCCTAGCCTGGGTACAGGCCCATTTCTTGACTTGGCACCCCAGACACTTGGGCTAACCTCTCAGCCCAGATCCACCACTTCTTCCTGATCCTTTGTATCCAGACCAACCCAGTTCCTCCCTGCGGACCCCAGGAACCCTCTGGGCCTGGCCCCACCCTCAACTCTCTTTACTTCCCTGGGTGCACAGCTTCCAGTGTCCTGGTCTCAGCACCTTCCTTGGGTAAGTCCAGAGTGCCTTGACTCTCTCAGCCTTTTTCACCCTCCCAGCTCCCCGCACAAGTCTCTCCTCCTAGGCTGGGTACAGGCCCATTTCTTATCTTGGCGCCCCAAACACCAGGGTTAACCTCTCAGCCCAGGGCCACCACTGCTTCCTGATCATTTGCATCTGGACTAACCCAGTTCCTCCCTGTGGCCCCCAGGGACCATCTGGGCCTGGTCCCACCCTCATCTACCTTTACTTCCCTGGATGGCACAACCACCAGCTTTTTGAGACCATCATCTATCCTGGGCCTTTCTCCCAGGCCAGCCCAGCCCCCAAATTCCTGAGGGCAGCATCTTTCCTAGAGGGACCCAGACCTTAGGAGAAAGCCTGAGAGCATCTGAGCCTCATCCCACACGGGCCTCTGTGGGAGCTCCTGAAGACAAAAGCAATTAGGCCGCTCCAATATAAAATCAAAAGAGAGAACTGGAAGCCTAGACCAACCAGCTTTTCATGCCCCAAAAGTAAACAACAAAGGCACATAAAGTTTACAGAAAGAAGGAGTTCTAAACTTAACAAAGGAAGGCTTGAGTCACATAAAAGAATCAGAAACTATGAAGGAAATTAATATGTCAAAATCACAGAGAAAAAAATAATAACAAGAAAAACCAAAATAACATATTCCCACCAAGTACCAATAGTCCTCTAGAGGAATAAAATGAGAACTCCCTAGAGATAACACAGGACATGAAACTCAAAAGAACAATTATAAAAATGATGAAAGAATTCAGTGAATTTAAAGAATACACAAAGAAATCAAAGAACTGAAGGGACATAGGAATAAACATTTAAATGAATTCAGAAAAGAGTTAGAAATATTGAAGAATACTCAGGCTGAAAGGAAGAAGGAAGTGAAACATTCAATAAGCCAATTAGAAACGACAGGAGAAAGCCTCAACAATAGGATGAATGAAATGGAAAACAGAATATCAAGACTGTAAGACAAAATGGACGAACTAGACCACTCAAGCAAAGATTATGAGAAATTTAAGAAAGCACAAGAATGGAATATGCAGGAATTGTGTGACACCATTAAAAGACCAAATTAACGAATCATAGATATACAAGAAGAAGAATCTCAAGATGATGGTATGGACCAGATCATCAACAGAATTGTAGAAGAAAATTTCCCAAAATTAAAGAAAGACATGCCCATACAAATAAAGCAGCATACAGAACACCAAATAGACAGGACCAGAAAAGAAACTCTCCACAACACATCATAGTAAAAACACTAAACGTACAGAACAAAGAGAGAATATTGAAAGCTGCGAAAGAAAAACAAGTCACATATAAAGGAAAGCCCCTCAGAATTACAGTTGACTTTTCAGTGTAAACTACGAAAGCCAGAAGAGCCTGGACCAAAGTATTCCCTGTTGTAAATGACCACAGATGCCAACCCTGATTACTATACCCAGCCAAAATGTCTGTTATAGTCGAAGGGGAAAGAAAAAACTTCCGTGACATAAATAGGCTGAAGGAATTCATGTCCACAAAACTAGCCCATCAGAGTTCTTGAAGCAATACAAAGAGCCAAAGAAAGGAACAACTATACACAAGGGGTGATGGAAAGAAATTCAATGAAGGTATAACTATGGAAATGTACAGCTGTATCAAGAATGTGAAGAGAAATAAAAATGACAGGATTCAATACATATCTTTCATTAATAACTTTAAATATCAATGGACTGAACTCCACAGTCGAAAGACTAGTTGAATGGATAAAGAAACAAAACCCATCTTTTTATTGTCTGCAAGAAACTCATCTCATTTTCAAGGACAGGCACTACCTTAACGTGAAAGGATGGAAAAAACTATAAAGCGAATGGTATTAAGAAAAAAGCAGGCATTGCAATTCTAGTATCTGATAAAATAGACCTTAAACTAAAACTATTCAGAAGAGATAAACAGGGTCACTTCATTCTGATCAAAGGAACAATAAACCAAGAAGATATTACAATCGTGAACATATATCCACCAAACTCTGGTTTATCCAACTTCATAAAAACAGTAGTACAGGACTTTAAGACCCAGATTAATCCCAACTCATTAATAATAGGGGACTTCAATACCCCACTATCTCCATTAGATAGGTCAACAGGACAGAGAATTAACAGAGAGATATCTGAATTAAACAATACCTAACAGACCTAACAGACATCTACCGAATATTCCACCCAAGCACCAAAGAATATATCTTCTATTCAGCACCCCATGGAAGCTTCTCCAAAATTGACTGTGTACTGTGTCACAAAACAAACCTCAACAAATACAAAAGAGATTGAAATAATTCCATGCGTTCTATCAGACCACAATGCAATAAAGCTTAATATCAACAATGGAAGAAACCCCAGTAACCACATGAACATATGGAGATTAAACAACACACTCCTGAATGATGAATGGGTCAAAGGAGAAATTAAGAAAGAAATAAAAGTATTCCTGGAACTAAATGAAAAGGACAATAACAACACAACAAAACTTCTGGGACACATTGAAAGCAGTCCTTAGAGGGAAGTTTATAGCTCTAAGTGCCTACATTAAAAAATCAGAAAGAACACAAATAAATGACTTAACGTTGCAACTAAAGACACATGGAAAGCAACAACAAATGAAACACAAGCCAGCACACAAAAAGAAATAACAAAACTTAGAGCAGAAATTAATGAAATAGACACAAAGAAAACAATACAAAGAGTCAAAGAATCCAGTTAACGAAAAGATAGAAAGAGCACCTCCAAATCAACAAAATCAGAGATGAAAGGGGAAACATCACAACAGACACCAGAAAGATACAGAACATTATAAGGGAATACTTTAAAAACCTATATGCTACTAAATTTGAAAACCTAAAGGAAATGGACAGATATCTAAAGGCATGGGAACCACCAAAACTAAACCAAGAAGAGATTAACAGCTTAAACAGACCCATAACACATAAGGAAATTGAAACAGTAATACAAAACCTCCCGACTAAGAAAAGCCCAGGACCAGTTGGATTTACAACAGAATTCTAGCATACGTTTAAAGAGGATCCACATTCAATACTACTTAACTTATTCAAAAATATAGAAATGGAGAGAGAACTTCCAAATTCCTTCTATGAAGCCAGCATCACTCTAATACCAAAGCCAGGAAAAGACACAATCAAAAAAAGAAAACTATAGACCCATATCCTTAATGAACATAGATGCAAAAATTCTTAACAAAATACTTGCCAACTGCATGCAGACACACATCAAAAAGATCATTCACCATGAACAAGTTGGCTTCATTCCAGAGATGGAGGGATGGTTCAATATACATAAGTCAACAAATGTCATAAATCACATAAATGGGCTCAAAGACAAGAACCACATGGTCATCTCTATAAATGCAGGGAAGGCCTTTGACAAAATTCAACATGCATTTATGTTCAATGTCCTAGAGGGAATTGGACCGGAGGGAACATACCTCAGCATGAATAAAGCCATATATAACAAACCCACAGCCAACATCATTCTAAATGGAGAAAAACTGGAAGTATTCCCAATGAAATCAGGAACCAGACAAGGCTGTCCACCATCTCCACTCCTCTTTAACATAGTGCTTGAAAATCTTACAAGAGCAATAAGACAAGAACAGAAAATTAAAGGAGTAATAATTGGAAGAGATGAAATTATCCTTTTTTGAAGAAGATATGATATTATATCTAAGAGATGCCAAAAGGTCCACCTGAAATCTCCTTGAAATTATTAACACATTCAATAAAGTGGCAGGTTACAAAATTAATCTACAAAAGTCTGCAGGTTTTCTATATACCAATAACAAGCAGTCAGAGAAAAAGCACATGGAAACACTCCTCTTCACAAAAGCTGCAAAAAAAAAATCTTGGAATAAACCTGACCAAAGACATTAATGAGCTCTACAATGAAAATTTTAAATCCTTAAATAAAGAGATTGAGGAAGTCATCAGAAGATGGCAGGACCTCCCATACTCATGGATTGGAAGAATTAATATTGTGAAAATGACCATCCTACCAAAAGCCATTTATAGATTCAATGCAATGCTCATCAAATTCCCCATGACATTTTTCACAGAATTGGAAAAAAACATCCTAAGATTCATATGGAAGCACAAAAGACCTCAGGTAGCCCAAGCAATACTGGGTGCTAAGAGCAATGCTGGGGAGATAACTATATCAGATATTAAAATGTATTACAGAGCTATAGTCATAAAAACAATATGATACTGGCACAAAAATAGGCCCATAGATCAATGGAACAAAATTGAAGACCCAAATATGAGTAATTCTCCTGATATTTGACAAAGGGGCCAAGAACATTCACTGGAGGAAAGAGCATGTTCAGCAAATAGTGCTGGCAAAACTGGATCTCCACCTGTTGAAGAACGAAACTAAACCCCTATCTTTCACCTTGAACAAAAGTCAACTCCAAATGGATCGTAGACCACAATGTGGAGCCTGATATTTTGAAAATGTTAGAAGAAAACATTGGCAATAACATACAAGATATATGTGTAGGAAAAGATTTTCTAAACTGGACACCAATTGTTCGGAAACAAGGTCAAGAATCAACAAGTGGGACCTCGTTAAACTAAAAACCTTCTGTGCATCAAAAAAGCAACCAAGGAAGTGAAGAGAAAACCCACAGAATGGGAGAAAATCTTCACCAGCGATACATCCGACAGAGATTTAACATCCAGAATATATAACGAACTCAAAAAATAAAGAATCAAGGGAGGAAGTAACCCAATCAAAAGATGGGTTAACAGAACAGATAGTTCTCAAAAGAAGCAATAAAAATAGCTAAGAAGTATCTTAAAAGATGTTCAACTTCATTAGTAATTAGGGAAATACAAATTAAAACCACTTTAAGATTTCACCTTACCCCAGTCACACTGGCTAAGATCAAGAGAACAAATGATACCAAATGTTGGAGAGGATGTGGGGAAAGGAGAACACTCATCCACTGCTGGTGGAACTGCAAGCTTTTTCAACCCCTATGGAAAGCAGTATGGTGAACTCAAAAAACTACAAATGAACCTACCATTTGACCCAGTTATACCACTCCTT
>NW_008339223.1:1271284-1280710 GCF_000622305.1 Nannospalax galili
AACCTAAGTGTCCCTCAACTGATGAGTGGATAATGAAAATGTCGTTCATTTATACAATGGAGTTTTTTACTCAGCAGTAAAGAAAGATGAAATCATGAAATTTGCAGGTAAATGCATGGAACTAGAAACTGTTATACTAAGTGAAGTAACACAGACCCAAAACAAAATGAAGTATGTTCTCCCTCATATGTGGATCCTAGCACCAAATCCTTATAAGGGAGTATGTATCCAGACATAACTACAGGAACAAGGATAATTAAGAGGAACCAGGGAGGTAAAGGAAAATAAAGAATCTGAAAGAACAGAAGAATACAGGAAATATGGATATAAATGAGGTTATTTTAAGGGGATGGGGGAGGGAAGGTTATACAAGGAACCTAGGGGATAAAGGGAATGAAGGAGCTCAAGAGAGGTGGGACCATAAGAGAAGGGTATTATCAAGGGAGAAACGGGAAAAACGGGGGCACCTTAAATGGGGAAACCATGGTGGAAGTGTCAGAGAATGTGAAAGAAAAATAATGCCTAGCTAGTTTTAGAAAACCAGAAGGAACCACATTAGGCCAACAACCTACTGACAAATTATACATACAACCAAATCAAAGAATGTAATATGTGTCTAGGTGAGGTTTAGCTGAAAGTGTTTGGTCTTTGCACAAGTTCTATCTACATGACACACAGTAATTAAAAGTACCAGATTGATGGAACTAACCTTCTTGGATGTTTAACAGCCATACTTTTAGGCCTATACTAATTTGGTCAGAGGGACATAAAGGACAGTTTTTATTCCTTGCCCTTCTAGGTTGACTAGTTCCAGGGGACTATGAACATCTTTCAAAAAGGCCTGTAACTGTGGTGAGTCACTTGTCCTCTTGAGCAAGGAGACTGAGGAGACCCCACCAGATGGACCTGAACCAGTGTCCAGTCTACAAAGAGGAGGGTCAACACAAAGGAATCATTTCCTCCATGCTTCCAAGCAAAGCCATCCATGATCAAGCAGGACCTTTGACTTATCTTCACATAGACAGAACAGGTAAAAGAAAGGAGCCAGGGGCTCCTTCCAAGCCCATGTGACCCCTGAGGAACAGATTCTCAAATGACATTAAGAGTAAAAATAAATTGGTTTATCTGGTTCAACTGTAGGGTCTTAAACACCTAAAAGGAAAGTATTACCAAAGATTAAAGCGGTCAATATAATTTTTAGGAGTCCATATGTATAGCTAAAGTCTACATAACAAGAAAAAATGCCAGACAGGAGATACCTTCCTTTGGGTTATTGGCCAGGGTGGGCCAAAAGACTCCCAGATAGTAACCCAGCATAGAACTGGGAAAAGGAACAGCAGACCCCAATCTTATCTAAAGGAATATTGACAACTGATTGCTGCTAGATGAGGAACAGCTGATCTTCCTAAAACAAGGATCTCTAGATAGGCTGACTAGGTTCAGCAGACAGACAAGCACTGGGGAATGGGTGGGGTACTGACAACACAGTGGACAGTAACAGGGATGACAGTGTATGTGGTCTTCCATGTGTGCGTCAGGGGGAGGCTATGGGAGGGTTCCACTTAGGAAGTGGGTATATAGATGAATAAGCTTGTGTGGGATGTTCTATATGATATACACACACAAAAAAAATCAACAAATTTTTTAAAAAAAGACATATTTGAGGAGGAAGCATAAAAATTTACTTCATGTTAAATAGTAGAGGTGATAAACATTACTAGTGAAATCTACCTGATGAGTTTATATCCATACTCAGGTACTAAGGATCCGAGTGTACCTGACTGTGACTAGTAATAATCAGATACATAGAGATTAAAGACACATGTGCAAACATGTAAGTGTTAGTAGGATTAAAAATGTAGGAAAGCTGGGCGTGGTGGCTCACGCCTTTAATCCCAGCACTCAGGAGGCAGAGGCAAGCGGATCTCTGTGAGTTCAAGGCCTACAGGGTTTATAATGAGTTCAGTACTGTATAACTATATTAATTCAACTGTGAACCTAAAAATTTACAGTCACTTTTGAAAGAGATGTATCTTTGCTCTGGAATGTGTTACTGAATATGTTAAAGCTGTAATAAAATGCTTCTTCTAATCATGTGGTTATTAAATTTAAAAAATTTTTAGTTAAAAACTTCTTCAAAGCATAAAAATTTGCACCTTATTAATTAGTAGATGTGAAAAACATTACCATTGACATCTATCTGATGACTTTATATCCATGCTCAGATGCCAAGGAGCTCTGAAAGTAACTGACTGTGACTAGTAATAATCAGATATATAGAGATTAGAAATGTGTGTGAAAACTTCTAAGTGTTAATTGAATTAAAAATGAATTTTTCTGCATGAAACTGTATATTTTAATAATGAAATAGGGATCTCTTTTAAAGGTTAAAACCTCACTCAATTTTATGTCTTACAAGGTTTATACTGAGTACAATATTGTATAACTGTATTAATTCAACTGTAAACCTGAAAATTTCCAGTCAATTTTGAAAGAGATACATCTTAGCTCTGGAAATTGTTATTGAATATGTCAATGCTGTTGTAATGAAATGATTCATCTAATTATGTGGTTATTAAATAAATAATTTTTTAAAAACTTTCAAATACACTAATAATTCATTAAACTGGAATATTTGTTCACTTTTTTTTAGTTGTTTTAATTTCATATAAGGAGATGGATTATTCTCCTGAGATGATATTTGAGTTTAAAGTTCTTGGGATAGGGAGCTTATGGCACCCCTAAATGATCGTGAGATTGTGGTTCCTCCTATAGTGATAAGAAATCAATCCTTGGGAATATGGAGAGTTATCTGGGGTTCTAAAGCATCCAGAGAGACAGAGCCCTCAGGGGAGGAACAGTGGCAGATGGTGCAGAAAATTCTTTTAGTTATGTGATATGGAAAGACTACAAGCATTCATCTCCCAAGTTAAAAATGTAGAAACTCTAGAGTGTCTAATAAAAATTCAGGCTCTTCAGTCTCATCCCAGTTCGAAATGTTAAACCAAAAAGTGTCTCTGTGCACACGTTCAGCAGACTGGTGATTATTACAAATAAACTTCAGAAGCCTTGATACATGGAAAGCTGAGATCTTGGCTGGGATTTGAGGAAAACGAAACAAAAAGTGATACCGGGACCGTGTAAATATGTCCTGAATAAGGACAGCAGCAATGGTGAAATGCTATGCAGGAAAGAATTTTTTCTGGAAATCAGTGAAACATTTGCATTCTGATGACTAATTAATGTAACACTGGAGTGATGACTTCATGCGGTTAAAGGATAATTGTCATTTAAATTAGTAAAAAATATATTGACTCATGGTTTGCTTAAGAAAAGTTTTCTCTAATATGAATTTATTATTTTGTTAGGAAAAATAGTCAAGTGAAGATAATCTAATTTTTCTTCATTGATTGAAGCTACTATCATAAGTGTAGTCACTATGTTATATCTGTCAGAATTTATAATGATAGGAGTAAATATAATAGATTTAGTAAAATGTGTACAGGCTTATCAGGACAAGGCAAGTGGCCTCAGGAAGAAAATAATAGGTACTGGATATGTTGAATATGTTAGAATCCCATGTTCCACATGCACAGAGGGTGTGAATAGGGTTGACATGAGATACTTCAAAAATATCCACACTCCAGCTGTTCAACCATAAGACTATTGTTAGGCAAAAACAAGGCCTGGGCACTGAACCAGGGCTCAGCTAATTGAGAATATACATCGTTTTTTCCAATTGTCATTATTTTCTAATGTCAGTATTTCAAGTGTGGGAATCCAACCAACAACTGCCTAAAAGTGAGAAAAAATATGGACTTGATTAGTGGGTGTGAATACATAAGAAGAGTATGTTCACACCGGCTCACCTTTGGATATGTGCATATTTTGTTTGGATCCAGAGAACACCTTGGTTAGATGGAGTCAGTCAGTTTACTGGGTTTCTGGGCGTGGTTTCCTTCATTGCTCGCATTTTGCTGCCTACAGATGTCTTCTCTCAGGTAAGCACTGTGTGCTTTTACCATAGCAAAAGGTCAATCAAAGCTGAACAGGAGCAGGCACTTCCGCCTTCGGCATTGTGGGAAAAGAGTACTCACACGATTTGTGGCACCAGTTCCTTTTTCTTCTTATTCAGAACGAGTGCCTTTGATTTTCCTTATTGTATAGACCATGCTTTCCCACATTACTTACTCAAGAGAGGAAATGCTTACTTTTGCTCATGGTTTCAGAGGGGTTGGTTCATGATAGTGTAGAAATATGAGTACACTTCTTTGGTAAATCAAATTCTTTGCATGGTTTTCCATTACAAGAAGTAAGGGAATTTATGAATCAATATATTTTATTCCTATTGATAATAGTTTTCCAAAGTATTCTTGTAAATACATTTATCTCACTCCCAATTCCCTCTGTTGAGGAATATATTCTTAAATCTAGAATTCTGGGGTAAAAGTCATGTATTCCACATGTATTTTATTAGCTTTCTATTTTTCTACAAATGCTTTGTGGTATTGTTTTCTTCCTATGACTATACTAGAACACAAAAACAAGTCTCATTACTTACTAGATTTACCGCCTACTAATACATTGAATGTGATGCAGTGACCGTGGAGGGAACTCTTTAATCCTGATAGTGAGACACTGGTCACAGGTCAAGGAAAAGTCAGGTCAGTACTGACCAGGCAGCTTCCTCCACACTGGCAAGCTCTCTAGTGCTGGAGCATGCTGTGCAGGCTGCTGTGGGGGAAAGTCATCAACAGTCCTACCCAGCTGTGAACTGCAACAATAACCAGCATGGCAAGAAATGCTCAGGGTGACAAGAATGTTATGGGGGTAACCGGTCACTCTGATTGGATTTAAACGCCCACACCACAAGAGGAAGAAACACATGCTTGGTATTTTAAATCTGGCCAAGAACACATCTGAGGAGCTCACAGGCTCTAGGGATGAAGCTACTTCTACTAGTTTGCTAAATGAACATGGTATTAAAATGCATTCTAAATTCATATCTCTTGTCCCATAGATTAGTGCATCTCTCAGGCGTCATCAGAGAAGTTTGTGCAGTGGATGGTGGTTAACATGCAAACTCACAAGTGGTCAATATGCAGAGAATAGGTGACTTTTGGGTGCCCAGCCACAAATGGGACATCTACATCACACCTCTTCTCCAAAGCTCAGGGAGAGGAAGCAGGAAGATGTAGGAACTGGAGGTTGGAGATGTACTTAGTGAAACTGTCTCCTGTCCTTCACAGCACTGCTGCACACATGAACTCACACCAGCTGCGACTGCCCACACAAGATCCACGTAGAATCAAAGCAGTATTATTCTAGCATGGAACAGGAAGGGTCCCTGAGTCCCCATGCCTAACTGAAGAGCTATGGGCAGTTCATGGGTTCCAGGGCAAGGGAGAGTCAGTTTTCTTTAAGGACACACTCCAGTGGGTAACCCCATACTCAGAAGTACATGGACAGAACAAATTGGAATCTATGGGTTATTATGTAAGTTGTAAAAAGAGGTCATGGAGTTGGGGGCAGGTAGGGAGGTATGAATGGGTCATGGAAAATATAAGGGATGTTAGGTCAAAATATGGTCAAAATATATTGTATGGAATTTTCAAAATATTAATAAAATAGTTTTTTAAATGATTGTGTGAGAGATGGAAGCAAACGGGGTGAGAGAAAGGTCAGTACCATTGTCTCTGCTCCGTCAATTCAAGGGTAGTAACACTGTGATATTTAGAATTACTAATGTAACATGCTCTAACCAGAGGAAGCCTCCTCCCTTTTTCCAATGAACCCCTTTGGTGAAAACAGGTATCAAATGAAAAGATTTGAATAAGTTCCTGGCTTTATTTTTCCCATGCTGGGCCTGTAGAAACCTTGTCTATAATTGCTTTTGCATTTTCCAGGATCTACGTCTCCATGGCCCATTATAAATATCAAAGAAACCTTGAAGAACCTTTCATCACCCGTCTTGGTGGTTTAGTCAGCACAAAAACAATAAAACTTGCAACAGCTGTTTGCGTCATCATCTGGAAGCAGGCTTCACACTGAAGGACTCCAGCATTACAAAGTACTGGCCTTGCTGCTGTTGCAAATAATTATTGAACAACTACTACCACAGCTCATTCACAAAGGCTAGAGTAGCAGTCATGGGACTCACGTGGACCAAAAGCAAATATCTGATGATGCTGGACCTTCGTAGAAGTTGGTACAGTGAGATTGGATCTCATGCTGCACTCGGTACTGAGCCAGGACTAGACATGCCTGGGAGTTGGCTGCTTACCTCCTCTAGCTAGTCTCTAACATCTCCTTCCAATTGCCTTGCGTTTTCTCCAGTTGAATGAATTGACTTTGGCTATTCTAGGATTCCATACATTCCCCATTATTCTGTGTGGAGTTATTTTCCACGTCTCCTTCCCTGGTATCCTGGAATCTGTGAGGATGAGATCACAATGTGTTCACCAATTTCCACATAGCCAGTGTCTGACACTCTGAAGGTCCTCAGCCAAAGGATAGAAAAAAAAAAAAAAGAATGACAAAAATATGCAAAAAATCGTCACTATATTTTGTTAAATTTACTAAAAAATGGAACCAATAAGAATAGTCTGTGTGTTCCCAATTTTGGGAACAAAACTAAGTGTCAAGGACTCTAATATTAATAGAAAATAGTTTAAAAATTAATTTTAGTAATTCAATCATTTTATTTCAGTAGGAACTATTAAAGGGAAAAATCAGCATTCAGTGGGAGGGAAGATGGCCAATCGTGACAAAAGACAAATTATGACAGAGTGGATGGTTGGGGAAGGAATGAGATATGATGGAATTAAAGGCTGTGAAGAAATTATTACAGGATGCCAACTCCCCTTCTTCACACAATTTATTTGTCACTTGATGTGAGAGATGAATGAGCCATTCATGTCTAAAGTAGATTAGAGACTGTGTCTTGCAAAATATGTTTGGATATTAGCTTTCCCTAAAATCAGCTCCTCTGAGAGATGCAATAGAAGCCATCAGAGATGCAATATGCAGGCTCCTGGTTCAGTCAGGCATGGCCACCAGGAAATCAGAGTTAGAGGTCAGTGGGCTCATGTGCCTCCTTACAGACACAGATGTGTCTCAGGCTCCCTGCCTAAGACGTTGACTAATGGAAACATCGAGCCAGCCACCCCGAGCGTTTGCTGTTGGTACGTCAGCCACGCTGACTTTAAGACCATTTTCTCCAACGGTGGGACTTCCTGGGTCCTCCCTTCATATTACCCTGCTGCTGAAGTGACCTGCCATCCTCAGGTAGGACTTTCTAACTGGCTAACACAGAAGTCACATTCTCAGAGAGCTCTTCCCCAAACATTCCATCAAATATTAAACTGCTGCTCTCCAAACCCTCTGAATGGCGCTCTTCCACTGTCTTCATGGAGTTATGCCATTTGAACAATGTGTTTGCTGTTTGCCATTCCCCAGTGGAATGTACGACCCAGGGGGAGGGTGAGCTCTGCCTTTGTCATTTGTTGTTGGCAATACTTGCTTGTTGAAGGAGTGAATGAATGAATGAATGAATGAAAACAAAACCTCAAGTCTGTGTCTTTGTTTTGGTTGCTTCATGCTAGAAGCAGAACCACTCTTTACATCATGGTCACTCTCAGTATTGTGTCACTTAAGTGAATTCTTTTGAACAAGTTAAGACAGGCCGTGCCATCTGGAATAATCAAGCTTTGCTCTGGAATTGAAGGCACAGAAATAGCAAACAGAAAGGGGGATGGGAGATATATGTACCACCTTCAGACATGGGTTTATGTGGGTTGATGAGGAAGCAATCATCAGAGTAAGCACTTACCTCCCTGGGAGGTAGATAAGCCTTGCACATTGCAGGTACAGTAGACACTATTGAAATGCAGCACCTGTGAGCGCAGAGCTAGTCTGCAAGAAGCACAGAACATCGAAGCCCCTAAGCATAGCTGGTTTTGACATCAACTTGCCACAACTTAGAACCACCTAAGTAGGGAGTCTCACTGAGGAATTGTCTTAATTTCCTTAATTGACATAGAACAAGGTACCTCAAATGTAGGCAGCACCTTCTGGTGGCAGCCCAGATAAAAAGGGGCATGGCAGAAGGAAGGTCATTCTCCTCTTGCTCGTTTGTTCTTGCTCACCTCCAAGCTGACTTATCCTGCTGCTGCTGCTGCTGCTGCTGCTGCTGCTGCTGCTGCTGCTGCTGCTGCTGCGATTCCTTGAATGACAACAGAACCAGCATTTCCAGGCCTCTGTCGTCGAAGGAGGACCAGTGACTCTTCAGGAAGCCTCCAGGTTTGGGGCTGCTGAGGCAGCCAGCCCCACAGACTGAGCAACTATCTGGGTCTTGCTCTCTCTAGAGTGAGACAGTCACAGTAGGGCTACTCCAGCTGCCGACGCTGGGCCTCAAGGACTGAGTAACTACAGAGTTCTCAGCCTCAGGTGTGATTCAGCTGCTCTTAAGATAAGCTGATTAATGTATTCATATTAAATGATATATGAATATATCAATCAGATATATAATTATATACATAATAATCACATATATTCATTCAAACAGTTCTCTTCCTCTGGAGGACCCTAACACACATGCCTTCACACAAAAAATCTGTGTTTTAAGAATCTGTGTTATATTTTGTTACATTCTGAGTCATTTGGTTTCAGAACCAAAATGCATAATAAGATTAGTGGCTGAAAAGGAGCACGAGGCTGAATCACACTCAGCCGCGGGTAAAGAGAGCCAACCGGGTTTGTGCCCATTCCCAAATTCCTGTGACTGACAGTCTTCTCTAGAAGAGTCACGTTTCTCTTGCTTCTCAATATCGAAATTATTAAAAAATGAATAGTCAGGTGGGAGCTATCTTGCTTGTCACTCAAACAGTTAAAAAGTCTAACTCAGTCTCACTTACCTGTGAAACTGGCTCAAAGAAGATTTTAATAACATCAGTAGACATTACATTCCAATGGCCTGATTCATGGGGGAGCGCCCAGGTGCCTGCCCAGAGTGCCATTTTGTAATTGGGGTACATTGACCTCTCAGCCTCCTATTGAAGATTGTTCATATTGGTCATATTTAGAAAATGTGACATATGGCAATATTTATGAGACTTGCACAGAACTTAACAAGTGCTGTGGCCCGCGTGGGGTCTCCGAGTCCAGTTTGCATCAAAACAGCCAGATATTTCCCCTGAATACAACCGTAGCTTAAGTACAATTTCCTCAGAGACCAGTTCCTTCCTTATGTCAGCCTCCTTTTAAAATAAATCACCTTCTGCCAGGCGTGGTGGCGCACGCCTTTAATCCCAGCACTCAGGGAGCAGAGGCAGGCAGATCTCTGTGAGTTCGAGGCCAACCTGGTCTCCATAGTGAATTCAGGCCAGCTAGGGCTACAGGGAGACCCTGTCTCAAAAAGACCAAAGA
>NW_008339223.1:1281032-1331294 GCF_000622305.1 Nannospalax galili
AGAAAAGAAAAGAAAATCACCCTGTGTTGATGGCTGGTGTTGTCAAACATTGGTTAACTTTAGACAAGATTCAGACACAAGCAGTGCCGCTGCTTAGATGACAGACAGGCAGATGAAAATGCATGTACAGTATATGCTTGTGCATGTACACTGAAGAAGTAAGAAAGTGGGAAGTTTCAGCACACTGGATCTTGAGAGCAAGTAACGTCTTCCTTTTAAACTATATTAAGTTGGTTTCAAGCTAAACTCGGAGCTGATTTCGAATGAATTCAAAACCACCTTCTGCACTACGCTCTATGACGCCCAATTTTCGCTTGCCAACCCACTTTTCTATGTATCTAAATTCTTGAATTTGTTGTTACTGTTTCTCGGATTGATCTAATTTCTAGTAATGGAAGTGTGTGGTCTCTGTGTCTGAGTACACATGTATTAGCTATTTGAAAGCAGAAATAATGTCATTGTTATGTCATATATTATAGCCATAGTTTTTAGCATTTGCATCTTTCAAGAACTCACAGACTTGCTGGTTGAACATAGTATACCGCTTTTCATTTAACTACTTCTGTATTGTATTAAAAACAAAGCAATCGTTTCCTGCCATTGCTTCCATTATTCATTACATGAATTGTGTGAATATGCTGTTTTATTTTATGAAAATATCTTTCATTATAAAATCTTGTTTTCATCCATACCAGTCAATTCTCACTGAAAAAAAATTAGGTTGAATCAAACCATGCTTCATTTGAAGTAAAAATAGCTACCTATTTAAAAATAATGATTTTAGTTTTTTTTAAATCAACATTTTAAAGTCAGAGTTACATTTTTAATTGAAATTTCGTAGCCTGAATAAAAATTCTAGAAATCATTACAATGATCCCCCAATTTCTAATTATTCAACAGTGCCTTCCTGGACGTAAGGTGAGGTCCTTGACAGTTCTCAAGTCAATACAGAATGCACAGTGCATGGATTAAGCACTATTCTTGTCAGAAACTCTAATGTTCATTTTGTATACAAATATGTAATGCCAAATCCTCCCCTGGGAGACCTGCTCAAGTTCTCTTGGCTCCCAGGCCCATGGGATCCTAATGCCTACCAACAAAGCTGACACTATGCATTCCATTCGGGTTTTTGAGAAAGTTTATGGAGTCTGAAAGAAAGTTTCTTACGAAGGCATACAACCATGGGCTCCTGCGTCCCTGCACCTCTGCAGAGCTTTAGAGATCCCTTGCTTCCAGGGCATACCAGCACCACTCCCCAAGATGCCAATTTTCACCCTTCCTGGCTTCCTCAGCACTGTCCGTAGGCCACTCCGCCTCTGCCTACAGAGTCTCTTGGGGTACAGTGCTAGTTCTCTCGGAGGAACATGCCTACCTAACAAAAAGTAACATAAAACCAGTTAGAATGCATAGCTAGATTTAATATCTGTCTTCTTTTATGCATTCTCTATTATCAGGAATTATTTAATGATTGCTTTTTGTAATTGTAGAGATGTACGATAGAGAAAATGCTTTTTACATGATTGCGTTTGTGTTTGTTAGCCCTAGCACTTTGACACTGACCCTGAGGTTGGCAAGACTATGAGGAATAAAATTATACAATGGTGAAATTAATCCAGGGGAGTGTTGAGAGAGACTATCTTAGAGAAGCAGTCCTGATGCAAGTCTAAGGCTTCCCATGCTTACACTAAAACAGGAACCACACAGGAGAACCCCCAGTTACTATACAGAGCCTCACCTTCAGGACAGTGACCAGGAGACAGAGGGCGGATGGGAGGTGTTAAGTCATGGGCTGTCCCTTTACAATGCTAGTCGTGCCCCCTGCATGGATCTCTCTGTCTCTCTGTCTCTCTGTCTCTCTGTCTCTCTCTCTCTGTCTCTCTCTCTGTCTCTCTTTCTCTCTCTCCCCCCTCCATGTTCCATATGCTATGTTGAACTAAATCATGTGGTGTGTAACTGCCTGACAGCCCCTAAAAGGATATGAAGGCCCAATACTTTCCTTTGTTGAAGGGATTTTTCTCTGAAGGCTCTCTTCTGGGTCTCCCCACACCATCCTGTCATGGCAGCTATCTCTAAATCTTAATTTAAGCTCTCTGAATGAAAGGAGAGGGCAGCGATGTCTCCCTTTAAGGCTGTATTTGCATTGTTTCTGAATAACATACAGTTCTTTCTGATGCACTCTCACCTCAAGGCATGATCACAGCTTCTGTGATCTCAAGGCTCTTTCTTCTAATAAAGCTCATTCTTGAAGGGGAATTTTGTATCAGCTCTTTTCCTGAACCAGTCACCCACTGATTCCTCTTTAAGGCGAGGCTGTTTTAAGATTCTACCCCCCTCTCATCCTTACTAGGACCCTAGTGTGAATCCACTCAGCTGCTTCCCTGGTGGGTGGAGACCATCTCATTCTGTCACCTGTATGCATGACAGTCAAGTCATTTGACTAGTGCGTTGGTGTCTAGCTTGAACCTTCCATGGAGTAATCAAATGGAATGAGTCATACGGAGTGTAAGGAATAGAGTAAGCCTGTTAGAATCGCATCACTTTAAGAATGCCTTCCACCGCCACTGACTTGAGGCTTTGCTTCTTTTCTTATGGTGAGTTTCAAAACAAAACAACCTTGAAAAATCAAGAAACAACAAATAATAAAAATCACGACATTTGTATATGAATTTCCACCGACACACATACATATGGATGTAAGGAGAGTCTATGATGCTCAAACCTCAGTCTGTGGGGTGAGATAACAACTCTCTCTGGCATTTCTGATATTATTACACATGGTCAGAAAAGGCTCATGATTTTAGTTTGAAAAATACCCAGGTATTAATGTGTTGGCTCTGTGAAGCATGCCTGGAGAACAGACGCCCCCAGGGATGTAATGTGGTTCTGGTCTAGTGGTTTCCATCAGCTGCCTGACCTTTACAGAGGTGGCCTGAATGAGCTGCCACTGTAAGGCTCTTGGAATGAAAAGGACCATATCAGTACTACTGTGTTCTGCAGATTTTATGACTCAAATCTTTTACAAGAGACAAGCAGCTCTTAAAGATATTAGAAAAGTAGTCTATAAATAGGAAATGGCTGCAGCTGCAATTCATTGGTTTCTGAGAAGCTGTAATCCCTGCATGAATATTTTTATAGCAGAAATGTTTATTGACACATTCAATAAATAACAAAAAAGTTGCAGGACTATAAATAACAGTTATATAAGGAGTACAATAGGTTACCTTTAGAAAACTGGAAGGGATGGTTTTGTTTACTTCCTACAGGAAGACTAATAACAATGGAATTGTCTTTCAGTCAGGCCTTGTTTCTTCATCTGCTGCTAAACCATCTTGACAAAGGCTTCCCCAGCCTGTCCACCATTTTGTATTTCCCTCTGCTTAATGAAAGGCCAATGACTAAATGCAGACAGCTTTTTATCACCCATAAATGATAATTTTGCTGTATTAAATCCATAAATTTGAAGGAGACAGCAAGGCAAAATGGCTTGGTTTTTCATTCTAATAATAACTGTATGCCAGTTCACATGAAGAGGAGTAGGAGCAAACAATGCACTTCATGCCTTGATTCTTGGCACACACCCTGTGGACACCCTGGGCTTGGC
The DNA here is from genome assembly GCF_000622305.1 of Nannospalax galili. Lineage (NCBI taxonomy): Eukaryota > Metazoa > Chordata > Mammalia > Rodentia > Spalacidae > Nannospalax > Nannospalax galili. Next base: position 1,284,634 of record NW_008339223.1, read on the forward strand.
AGGGCTAAGCCTCTCTGGTTTACCCCAGAGCAGGAAAATACAAGACGACTTGGGGAGCGGTCTGATAGCGAACAGTTCCGCAGAAAGCAGCCCACTATCTCATACATAAATCTGCTTAGGATGAAGGCAGTGTTAGCTCTTTACTACTGTTATGGATTTTTTTAAATCACAGTCTTTTTCACCATTGAATGGTTTTGTAGAGAATGCTTTTCTCATGCCAGGTGTGGTGGCACACACCTTTAATCTCAGCACCCGGAAGGCAGAAGCAGGTGGAGCTCTATGAGATCAATGTCAGCCTGGTCTACATAATGGATTCCAGGCTGGGTAGACTATGGGAGGCTGTCTCTTCAAAAAAATAAAAGAAAAGAACTTTCGTAATTTTTAACTTTCATTGTGTGCATGCTTGCACTGAGTTCTTGATACATCTTAAGTGAAAACAAGGTCATACGAGTTTGTGCCAACAAACTACGGCAGGCTTTATACAGTTTTTGATTTATCTGCCTTAATGAGACTTAGCAAATTGTTTTTACTCTCAAAGAGGAAGATCACTTTCTGGGAGGAAAATTCAGAGAATTTAAGAGCAAGTTTGCTGTCTTTGGATGCAATGGATTTGTCTTCATCAACAAATCAACGTTTTTCATCTATTGATCCTCTTCTTTTAATTGTAGTTAATAATCTGATCCTTTAGCCCCCTAACTTCAAAGCACTTAAACCCTCTTCTTTGTTATTTAACCATTAATCAATAATTTTTAAATATAAATTTCCTGTATTTCTTAAAATGTTGCTCTTATTTTTAAAATGGAAAAGGGCGTCTCTACACATACAGTTTTGAAAATAACCCACCTCTCTACCTCTTACAATTGCTCTGCCTCCACTTCCACAATGATCCCTGAGCCTTGGGAGGCAGAAGTTTGAAATAAGTGTCCTAGTCAGGGACGAGCAGTCTGCAGTCTCTTGTTCTCTGCACATTGGCCAGTTGTGGGTTTCATTGTTAATGACCATTTGCTGCATTAAGAAAACTTTTCTGGTGAGAGTTGAGAGATGCTTTATATGTTGAGGTTGCGTTAAAGAAGTTTCACTTGAAGTTAACCATCCCACAGATAACTGTTCTCTGCATTTGACTGCTTCTGGTACTCTGTAAAAGTCTCCATCTGTTCCAAAAGAAAAAAAAAAGAAACTTCTTTGATGAGGGGTAAAGCAACATTTGTTTGAGGATGCATATTTAAAATAAAATAAGGAATTACGTTGGTCTAGGGATGTAGAAATAGTAGGGTTTTTTTTTTAGGATCTATGGCCTCTGCAGCTATGTGTATTTGGCTATGTTTACAATGCCACACATGAGTTCTGTCCCATTAGCAGGCCTTAATCCCAATTAGTCAGCTGTTGATTATTCCCAAAATAAAATTAGTACCTCAGCACCAATTCAATAGTTTCCTGAGCCATTCTTTGTTTATTAGGCTTTGCAGCTCAGTGTAACCATTGATAGTTTTTCTCTCTTAGAAATTTGCATAGTACCCTCTGATACCATCAGAGCTATCTTCAGGGAGGATGCTCCATGTCAGTTCCAGCTCAATGGTTCGAGGTCCTGGGTCCAAAGTGTGTCCTGTCTTCAGCAATAGGATCTTAAGTTCTGAGAGGTAATCAAAGGTTGTGGCAATTGCTTGTCTTTTTTTGGGAGTCTCTTGGACTACCCTGACCAAGAACTCAAAGGGAGGCTTCCCCCACCTGGCACTGTGTTATTTTTTTTTTATAGCCATCATCTATGCACATGCACTTGTATATTTATTGTATGTGTATTTTTTCAATAGAATTTTGAACTAATGCATTGCCTTCTGGTTTTCCATACCACCTAAGCATATTTATTTCTCAATCTTACTCTCACTGTATGATCCTCCCCACTCCCTCTTCAGTTAAAGTACCCCCTTTCTCCATCTCCCCATTAATAACACCTATCTCATACTAGCTCCCTCTCTCAAGCTCCTTCTTCCACTATAACCCCATGGCTCCATTCCATCTTCCTGGCTCTTGAAGTTACATAGGGACATGCACTCCCATCTAGGGATTTGGAGCAAAACTACACAAACAGAAAGGACATACGCCCATTATTTTCCTGACTGTGTCACTTTACTTAGTGTAACAGTTTCTGGTTCTATACATTCACCTGCAAATTTCATGATTTCATTTTTTTTTTTTTTTTTTTTTTTTTTTTACAGCTGAGCAGCGCTCCATTGTGTAAATGTACCACATTTAGGTTGTTTCCATTTCTTAGTTACTGTGAAAAGAGCAGCAACAAACATGGCTGTGCAAGTGTCTCTGTGGTAGGATGAGTCTGTTAGAAATATGCAAAAGAGTGTATGACCAGATCATATGGTAGATTTATTTTTAATTTTCTAAGAGTTCTCCCTACTGATTTCTACAGTGGTTGCACCAATTTTCCAGTCCTACCAGCAGTGGATGAGGATCCCCCTTTCCCCACATTCACACCAGCGTTTGGTGCCATTCGTTCTCTTAATCTTAGCCATTCTGTCCGGGGTTGGATGAAATGCTACTTTTGTTTTGCCTTTCCCTAGTTACTAAAAATGTTGAACATTTTTAAATGTGTTTCTTAGCCATTGTTATTTTTTCTTTGGAGATTTCTCTGTTCAGATCCATTTTAACTGGGTCCTCTGTTTTTTTGCTTTTTTTTTTTTGTCTGTTTGTATATTCTGGATATTAATCCTCCGTCAGATGATTATCTGGTGATGATTTTCTCCCGCTCCGTCAGCTTCCTCTTCACTCAATTTACTGTTTGCTTTGCTGTACAGAAGCTTTTGTGTTTAATAAGGTCCCGTTCGTTGATTGTTGACCTTAATTCCTGATGAGCAGCTGGTGTCTGGTTTGGAAAGTTGTTTCCTGCCCCGATCTTAGGTCTTTCTCGATCTCTTTCTCAAAGATTTAAAGTTCTCGTTGGATGTGTTTTCAGCGTCTTTGGCTTCGTTTCGTGTGGTTAATATGTAGGCTTATACCTAGATATTTTTTGAGGCTATTGTGAGTGGAGGTGTTTCCCTGCACTCTTTCTGATTGCTTGTTATTTTTATGTAGAAAGGCTACTGTTTTTTTATAGATCGATTTTGTAACCTGCCAGTTTGCTGAAAGTGCTTATTTCTAGAAGCTTTGGTGGAATTTATGTAGACTATCACATCATTTGCAAATAAGGAAAATTCAACTTTTTCTTTTCCTATTAGTGACCCTTCAATATACTTCTCTTTTCTTACTGCTCAAGCTGGAGTGCCAAACACTAATTGAAAAGGACTGGGCATAGTGGACAGCCTTGTTGATGTAGCTTGGTTGATTTCTGTCCAGTGTGAATAGTTAGTTGGTCTGTACTTCAGGTTCTGCCTTTCGATTTTCTATCAGAGGGACTGGGTGGATCCCAGGAGACCTGTCAAGAGCACCCCAGGAGGGTGAAGGAGTCCCAGTTAGCTGACTAGAACTGGTTTTTACTAGCTGGCCAAGGTGCTCACTTCCCAGACATCAGTCTGTATCTCAGAGTTTGTTAAAATCATCTAAATATTAGCATGCTCATGATGGTCAGGAAGCAGGAAGTCGGAGAATACCTTCCAAATGGCTTCACAATTTGGTATTATATGTGTCTAAATATACAGAGTAAATATTTACCACAATTATATGCATCTTTGGTTGATGTGAAAGGGTTCCAAAGCACAAAGAGAAAAATATCATCATGTTTAGGTCAAATTTTCAAATTCAAACATTTTGAACTGATCTTGTCCTTATTTCAATCCCTCGGTTGTCTCAAGGGTGGTCTTGTAATGATTCTTTTCCACACATACTGCAAGTCCATCCACGCGCCTTCAGCGCCTTTCATCTGTTCATCCGTTTTGTTTTGTCCTTGGTTCTATTGACATCATTGAAAAAAATACAGGCTGTCTATTTTTTAATTAAAATTTCTCATAGTTTGGTTTTCCCTCTGCTTACTTATTAGCTTCAGGTTGAACATTCTAGTGGACATAAACATAAACAACGCTGGGCAGATGGCTCCGCCTGTGAAGTAAAGAGCCTGTGAGCACGCAGACCTGAGTTTGGATCTTCAGCACCCACATAAAAGCTGGATCGGCTACAAGTTCCTACGGTCCCAGCACTGATGGAGTAAAACAGGTGGGCACCTGCAGTTCATTGGCTAAGCAGTCCAGCAAATTTGACGGGCTCCAAGTTTCAACGAAAGATTTTTGTCTCCAAAACTGGGGACAGTGACTGAGGCAGACAACTATCTCAATCTTTGGCCTCCATATACATGTGTACACATGTGCAAGAACACCAACACAAATATATGCACAAACACACACACACGTATACATGTGCATGCACACTTAGTAAAGAAAGAGTGGTACTTTTTGCACAAGGTTGGATTGCATAGTGAAACTTTGTCACCAATATGCCAACATAAACAAGAAACACTTTCAAACATATTCTGTTTTAGCAATTCTCTTTCGTTTATATCAATTACGTTTCTGAATAATCTAGACAAATTCAGAGTTCTGATGAGTAGAACAGTTATGTTTTATGCCATTTTTGTCCCATTTAGGGAACAGACATTTTCTGACATTGCTGTAAGGTTGATTATGAAGCTGGTTTCTAAGCAAGAGGGGATTTTTATAATTTTTTTGAGAATTTCATGCATGAGTGTTGTGTGTGCATTATTTACATCCCTCGCACTGCCCTCTACAAATCCTCCCATGTTCCCCCCTCTCTCTTAATTTATTTTCCTCCTTGATTATTGTGAAGTATACATACATTTATGAATACACATATATAGATACACAAAACAAACAGTGCTTACATTTCAGATTATTATGCTTAAACAAAGAAAGACATGATATGCCTTCATAAGAATACTAACTTTGATTCTTCAGTTAAGGCACCTTTGCAACAATCATCTCCAAACCAGAATTCAGCATTCGAAGCCTTTTTTTCCCGTTTCTTTCCCTTCTGTGTTTAAAAGACTATGTAGGTAAGGACATTTAGTAAAAACACTGCATTGATTATTTACACCAACGCCCCCTTTAATGTAGATATTTTGATGAAGTAAAATGAATGTCCTTATTTCTCTTTGCATCTTTACTTTTTTGTGTCTGTATAATATATGCATGTCACAAAACATCAAAATTCTACAAGAAATACTATATGTGGAGAAGCTTACTCCATGTCACACTTCTTCCCAGAAGAAATCAATTTAATAAATTTCTGATTTATCCTTTCCTTTATTTTTTTATAAAAATAAGCGTATTTCCCTAATTTTCCTATGTTATACTTTGCACTTTGCCTTTCTTGCTTTAGAACATACATTGGAGGGGCTGGGGAGATGACTCAGCAGTTAGCAATGCTGGTTGCTCTTGTAGAGGACCTGGGTTCGGTTTGCAGCCCCCATATGTCAGGTAACAACAGTCCTTAACTCCAGTTCCAGGGGACCTAATGCCCTTTTCTGACCACCATAGGCATCGCTTGACACAGGTGCACTTATATGTATGTGGGCAAATAGTAAAATAATAATAATAATAAATATCAAAAAGAAATAAATGAATATGGGAAGTCACCTCTATCACTTCACAGGGGGCTTCCATGTCTATCTCCTGTAGCTACACAGTACTCTATTCTATCCCATGCCCATACTTCATCACATTTTGTTTGCTTGGGAAATGTAGAAAATTCCAACAAGTACATGCTGTCAGCATTGCTGTGAGTTCATATGAGTAACTTCCCAGAGTCCAGAAAACTCTGTTTCCTTGTGGTAATTCACCACCTCTGACTCCTACAGTCTTTCTGCCCATTCTTCTGCAGTGACGATGAGCCTTGGAAGGCAGAAGTTTGATATCAGTACTGGAGTAAGGTATAAACACTCTGTAGCCTCTTAATCTCTGCACCTTGGGCCACTTGTGGTTCTGTGTTAATCACCATGTGCTTCTCTGCTGAGAGCTGAGAGACCCATTAATCCAAGGATATATCAGTAAGTCCTGAGGAATCAGTTTAATACTGTATCTACTTAGCAGAAGAATTGTATTAGGCTTTCTCCCAAGGTCCATGAGCTGTCTAGCCTGAAGTTTCCAGGCCTGATATCAATGTCAGTTATGGGCTCCATCCTATGACGCTGACTTCAAATCCAATTACAAACCAGTTGTTTGCTCCTTCAATGTCCCTGTCACTATTGCACTGGTTGTTATACCTCGACAAGCTATTGCTGTTGTAGCTCCCTGGATTCACAGCTGGACAAAGGTGATGATAAATTTTCTCTTCAAGTGATTTGAATAGGATCTTCCAGCACTGTGAACGTTGTGCAGTAGAGATGTGGCTTTGAAGTTAGCATCGACTTAATTTCTCTTTGTTCTATTGTTGATGTATGTAGTGTCTTCAGCAACAGGGTCTTACTGTGACGTTTTGGTGGCAGAAGAGCCAAGAGTCACCAAGATCAAGAGCAGCGGTCAGCATTGTTTGAGGATCTATGGAATCCCTGGTCAAGCTTCAAAAGGGGGCATTCATTCCTAACAGGAGGCTTTTGCCAGCTTACAGTGTCTATTGAGGCAATCTCCCCACACTACAAGGTGACTCCTTTGCATCTGTTTTTATATGTATTTACTTGAAGAAGCATCTACAGTGTTAGGCTTCCATACGCATTTTTCTAAAGACCTTTAGTATTACCGCTCTCCACGTGCTCTTTGTCCTGCCCTCCTATTTGCTACCCCACTTAACTCATCCCCTTATTCCCTTTCCCTTATATCTACCTCCCTTCCAAGGGAGCCTCCTTCCACCCATGGCCATTTTTTAGTTTCCGCACCTCTCTGGTTTCTCAAATTGAAACATGCGTATCTAAGATTTCACAGTGAACATGAAGTTATGATAGAGAACATGCGATGCTTTTCTTTCTGGGTCTGGGTTACCTCACTCAGGTTGATTTTTTCCAGTTCTATCATTTTACCTGCAAATTTCAAAATTTCATTTTTGATAAGTGTGCATATGTACCACAACTTCAATGTCCGTTCATCAGTTGATGGGTATACCTAGATTGTTTCTAATTCCTGACTACTATTGAAAAGGCAGGACCACACAGGGATGACAGGCATTTCTGTAGTGGGACAAAGAGTTCTATGGGTGGTTCAAATGTACTTAAATTTCTAGCTTTTTGAGGAATCTGGAAACTGATTTCTGTAGTTGCTGCACCAGTGTGCAAAGCTGCCAATGGGGGGTAAGATCTCCCTCTCTTCACATCCTCAGGATTTGTTGTTGTTTGATTTGGAGATCTTAGTCATTCTGTGTGGGGTAAGAAGAAATCTCAAAGTGCTTTTAATTTGAATTTCCTGATGAGTAATGATGTTAAACATTAAGTATTTCTCAGTCATGTGCATTTCAACTTTAGAGAACTCCCTGTTTGTCTTCTGGCTCACATTTTTAACTGAGTTGTTTGGCATTTTTTGTTTCTTTGTTTTGTTTTGTTCTAATTTTTATTGAGTTTTGTGAATTACATATAATAGATCTTAATCAAATGTAGACCCTTTCCCCCATCCCCATCCCCAATAGCCACCCCAAACATATTTCAGGCATTCTGTCATATATTTTAAGTCCTATCCAGGCAGGCAAGCATTTGTACCCAGGTATCCCTTGGTACAAGTTCATCTACTGGGATCTAGTCAGCATGTCTAGAATCACTCCCTTAAGGAAGATCTGCTCTCCCTCACCCCACAGTAAGAGTTTGTCAGAAGTTCCTTGGCTAAGGTGGGACCTGATGCCCATGTCCCTCATTCTGTGCTGGGTTTTTGTCTGATTGAACTGGCATGTTGCCTTCTGCATGCTGTCACCACTGTTTCAAGTTCATGAGCAAGTTCCCAGATGCCTGAAAGTCTCTGTTTGCTTATGTTCATGCACCGACCCTGGCTCTTACAATCTTCCCACCCCTTCTTCCACAATGGAAGCTGTGGGCGTGTGAGGTTTAGTGTAGGAGTCCTATCCATGGATATACACTCTATAGCCTCTTATTCTCTAAAACTTAATCAGTTGTGCCCTTCTGTGTACATCAAACTCTGTTGCATGAGGACGTTTCATTGTTCAGAGTTGATGGATGTATTACTATTCTCTCTGCCCTCTGTTCTGCTATGTTCTGTGAGTTCAGGTGTAGAGGTCCTACTGTAGATGTGTCACTCAGGACTGGGCATCTCTCAAACATCTGTTCTCTGTGTGTGACCAGTTGTGGAACTTTATAATGGAGTCCATCTATTGCAAAAAGAAGCTTGTTTGATAAGTTATATAAGCTATACTTGTCTGTAAATATAAATGCTCATACTTAGCATACAGTAAGAAATTTCATTTGTCTAGAGATATGACAGAGATAGGGGTTTCTCGGGGATTTATGACCTCTCCAGCCATGTGTGTTTGGCTATATTTACAGTACCACCCATGAGTTCCCTCCCATAGAGAGGGATTTAAATCCAATTAGAAAGCTGGTGATTATACTGTAGATACTTTTGGATGAGACATAGGCATTTGGACTTGTGTTGTTGGTAATTCTTGGTAAGGGTATGTGATCTCATCTTTGTTGAGTGCTTATTTGTGTCTCTGTTTGCTGCTTTCTTAACTTGTCAGGTTATGGCCCTGCTTAGTAGTGTTTGGTGTTCAGTTTTGTGGCCACTTTATGCTGATATGCAAATGCGGTGTAAGAAGTGGTCTCAGTTAACCTAAAAGATAGGTGAAGATTTTGAGTTGATACTCTAGGATTGACTTGTCATGTGTAGCTAAAATTCCTTCTGAGGGGGTATAGCAACTTCCATTCCTTCCTCCCTTGGTTGCAATGACAAACAAAGGTACGATTTTACCAAACTGCATCTGGGGAATCAGTGAGTTTATTGGGCTTGCTTACAGAACAATGAGGGTTTACTTACAGGAATATGGATGTGCCTCCCTTACGTCACAGCAGAAAGTCATCATCCAAGCATGGATGGTGGCTACTCCACAGCTTCATAAAATGTCAAGAGAGCCTCCTTTAGGTCTCCTCAGTCTGTATACCCTTAGGCCCTCCTCCCAGACCATAGCAACTATGGCTGACTGACTGCTTGGGGGATGTGACTGACTCTCCTTGCCCCTCCTTCCTTGTGGTATGTAATAGTCAACATGCTTAGCTGTGATAATCCTAAGCAAAAGGGTACAACCAAGCTTGGGAAGACAGTGTCTAGGTGTCAGAGGAGAGTCTTATACAACATCATGGTTCTTAAACAGCAGGGTGGGTTGGGTGACTGCTGGGTAAATAGATTGGCTGATAGATCAGTCTGGGAAAGCTCAGAGGTCATGGGGCACAATGATCCTAGTAACCTGAGGCAGTCCAAGAGATGAGATGAGGGAGTACAGGGAAAGCTAGGAAAGGAAACTCCCTGTGGCAGGTCTGGGAAAGCTCCAGGAGCAAGCAAGGGTCCTAGCAGAACTAAAAGGTAGAAAACCGGAAAGCGTGGAATATAAAACGTACAATGACAGGTCTTGGAAATCTCTCAGAGCCATGCGAGGGGCATGTTAGAGCTGAAATGGCTAATTACAGAGAGGTGGAAGAAAGGAAACTCACCATGGCATGTTGGGTAAGCTCTCAGATCTGGGGGCTCAAAAGGATCTGAGCAGAGCTGAGAATCTGGGGCAAGAATGTTGTGGGTCATATCATTTTTACAAATATACTCTAAATTCTGTTCACGTTGTTTTTCAACTAAAATTGAAGTTTATTTTTTTAATTTCCAAGTAGAATCTGTTATAATCTATACTTTTAATTTTCAGTTTTTTTCACTAAACTTGGTAAAGGTTTGTGTTTTGTAACTCATGAAATTTTCAGAGTTCATAATCACTTGTGAATATTGCATGCATAGTCAGAAGACACATGCACTAATTTCAAAATGAGCCTGTGATATAAGTAAAAATATTTACCATATTGATTGCATAATCCTGTTATAGCCTTACTTTCACTTTAACATAGTTGCTCTTTTTTCACTGTGGATAGAGAATTAAAATACTCCATACCACTGTTCCTACTATTGTTGAATTAAAAACGCTCCATCTCTCCAGCACCGACCTTGTAGTGCCCTCTACCTCATTCCTTCTCTTCACTGGAACATTTCAAATTTATATGGTGTGTCCCCAAAGTAATATTTCTTAGAGACTCTGCACCATCTTTGTTGACTCTCAAGTCTTTTTTCTGTAAAAAATTCAGTAAGTTACTTATGCTCAGATCTGTCAATAGTATTCTACCATTTTATGTCAGTCCCCCCCCCACCCCCAGGATGATTTTAGCTGCGTTTCATCTATGACATTGAATGGTAACTGCTTAATCCCAGGAGGGTCACTGAAGATTTCACTTCCTTGCTGTTCAGTTCAGTCACACACCTTCAGAAGCAATGAATGCTCTACTGGTGTTCGATTTATATTTCAACTATAGGGAATGCCAAGCTCATTCTCAGTGTAGTGGAAACATGGGTCTCTTGTGGTTCTGTCTGCAATCCTGTTGCTTATATGTTATTTTGAAGAATATATAGAGAATTAAAAGTATTTTATTATTTTTATTTTATGTGTATGAGTGTATTGCCTGCACGTGTGTAAGTGTGCCCTGGTCATGCAATACCTGCAGAGGACAGAAGGGTGATAGCCTCCCCCTGGAACTGGAGTTAAACATGGTTGTTAGCCACTATGTGTGTGCTTGGAATTGAACCTTGGTCCTTTGCAAGAGCACCCAGTGTTCTTAACTGTTGAGCCATCCTTCTAGCCCCAATGCATAGAGAGAATTAAAAGTACAGTCAGCCACCATTTTTAAGCCAAATCCCCAGAGCTTGAGTTGGATGCTCTGCATCTTCTAAGGAGAATGTTGTATTAGTTACCTTTTGTTGCTGTGATAGAAATACCATGACCAAGGCAATTTATAAAAAGAAAAGTTTATTTAACTTACAGTTACAATGGAGCAAGAGTTCATCTAAGCCCACAGCCAGTGACCTGCTTCCACCAGCCACACCTTCTAAGACCTCCCAAAACAGTAGGACCAACTGAAACAAAATGATTGTTTTAGTTCGTTTCTCCATTCCTGTTTCAAAACACTCTGACCAATACCAACTTGGAGAGGAATGGGGTTTATTTGTCTTACATTTCCTGGGTCACAATTCATAGGGAACCCAAAGTAGGAACTCAGGGTAGGAACCTGGAGGTAGGAGCTGAAGCACAGGCCACGGAGGATCACTGCTTACTGACTTGCTCCCCTGGCCCATGCTTAGCCTGCTTTCTTATACAACACAGACCCACCTACCAGGAGTGGCACCAGCCACAGTGGGCTGGGCCCTCCCACATCACTCAAAAATCAAGAAAATATCTCCACAGACTGGCCACAGGCCAGTCCAATGGAGGAAATTGCCCAATTGAGGCTCCCTCTGCCCAAGTGTGTCAAATTAACAACTAAAGGTGTCCAAGACAATGCTCAAATACTTGAAGTCTGTGAGGGACATTCTCATTGAAATAATCACAAATGTGTTTTTAGATGTGGCATTTGATGTAAAACATCAACCAATGTCCTTACTCTCTTTTCTGCACTTGACCTTTCTGATACTTTTCATCTTTGAGACATAATCAAGTTTTAGAAAAGTGTTGTGGTAGTTTTTCATAATCATCCTCATCTCGAAATTGCAATGTTTCTTTTGGAAAGGAACACACATTTTGTGGCCCAATTTGAAAATGGCAATACCCATGGGATTGTGTAATGTCTGCATATTTCTTCCAGGAAGGTCTTAGGAAGAATCACATTTCCTATTTGAATAAACATTATTCAATTACTCTTACCTGCCCCCAATATCACTAGAATAAACATTAGGAATGCAAGGAATGTGGAAAGTTTTGGGCTTATATACTCATAAAAATGTTATGATTTTACCATGAAAAAATGATCCTTTACTCATTATTTATGCTGCCAAAAATGAGGCTACATCCATATAACTGATAAAATCAGCAATCTCTGAGGTAGTGTTAGTGGTGGATGTAAAAAAAAAAAAAACAGCACGGTCCTCTATTGTGATCTTGAAGCATCCTGTTCTCATTTGGAAAGAGCTGCTATCTACTACTTTAAAAAAAAAAATAGACCTATGGGGCTGGAGAGATGGCTCAGTGGTTAAGAGAGCCGGTTTGTTCTTACAGAGGATCGAGTTTGATTTCCAGCACTCACATGGAGGCTAATAACTGTCCATAACTCCAGTTCCAGGGGATCTGACACCCTCTTGGTCAATACATGACATGGGTACATTTACATAAATGTAGGCAATATATTCATACACATAAAAAATAAAGCATCTTTTTAAATAGACTTACAACCGGGCATGGTGGCACACACCTTTAATCCTAGCACTGAAGAAGCAGAGGCAGGTGGATCTCGCTGAGATCAAGGCCAGTCTCTCTACATATTGAGTTCCAGGCCAACTGTGGCTACTGTGAGACCCTATCTCAAAACCAGCCTCCAAAAAAGTAGACTGACAAATTGGACAAGAAATAGTTATAATCTAAAGATAATAAAAATGATTTATATTAAATATAGAAAGATTGTTGAATGGATGTTATTGGATAAGTTTATGTTGACATAGCACAAAACATTTTATGTTAAAGTTTTATGTTCTTTTCTGTCTGTCAAACATGTCAAACTTTAGGATCCTTGCCCAACAGATCTTTTTGTATACTTAAACTCATAAGGATACATATCCACTGTTTTAAAGACATTGGTCACATTGTTGAAACTTGGTCAGCTGTTTATTGTGTGGAGTGGTGGTAATTAATATACATTGCTTACAAACACTTAGTGATTGGACAACTGAAGTGAAAACTACTAAAAAATATTATGTAGAAATCTAAAAACAAAAGCAAAGTGTGAGAAAATGTCTAAAAGATACATTATTTACATTGTAAGTTTAAAGACCTCACTTGCTGGGCATTGTGGCACGTCTTTAGTTCTTGGGAGGCAGAGGCAAGCGGATCTCTGTGAGTTCAAGGCCAGCCTGGTTTATGTAGGGAGTTCCAGGACAGCTGGGGCTACAGAGAGACCCTGTTTCATAAAAGACAAAAAATAAAAATAAAAAGTAAAATAAAGACCTCACCTAATCTTTAATCTCTATACAGTTTCATACAGTGTGCAATAGGAATTTTATGCACAAAGTCAGGCTAGCTCCAAAGAGCCTACTAAGGTAATGATCCTTGAATTGTGAAGTTATGGTATGTTTTTAATATTAGAACGAGTTCTCTGTCTCTAGAAGGAGAACAAGGTAGGAGCCGCTTACTCTAAGGTATTTACCCAGTGCTGTGCTCGCTGCTTTTACTACCTTAGTTACTTAGAAAGTACAATTGTAAGTAACCCAAAGTAAGGCATTCTGGTGATTAAGAATGTTGTTTAATTAAATTACATTATGATCAGTTCAGGGAAACAATATTTCATTTCAACACTGAGGATGAAACTCTTTCAGAAGAAAAGTCATCGTAATTTCTTCCCTCAGTGAGAGGAAGTGTTAACACAGCAAGCTATACAGTGATAGGATGTCTATAAAATGCCTGATGTTAGGATCTAAACCAAAAAACAAAGAAAAGCCTTCAATGAACATGTTGAGAGAATAACTAGAGATGTCTTATCCATGTAAATGAAATGCAAAAACCATCCATCATAATTCTTATTAATGATGTTCTGGTTAAAAGTACTTTAATAAAATTGATTCTAAATCCTTATCACAGAGAAAAGGTCTGTATTAATATAATGTCTCACTTAGACTCATAAAACTTGCCAATTCATTAGGGTGTCTGTAAAGTAAGAGATTTAGATGAAAATTGTAATATTCATTAATAAATTTAATTCTGACAAAAATTAATCTTATTGTGAATGTTAAACAAAGTCATGCAGAAACTGAATTAACAATAAGCCTGATGACAGTGCATATTAGTGAGGATTATCCAAATGTTATTTGACGAAATTTTGCAGATAAAAACACTGCTTCTGTTAAAATGTGATCCTTGGGGGTAAGAGACAGATGAATAGAGAATTCCACTAGCTTACAGTGTGCAGCATTTTAAAGCTATCCTTTCCCATACCCACCCCCTTTGACCTACCATTACGTCCCCCACCCCATTTAACACTGGCTCCGTCATCCCACTTCCCACCTCTATATCACCACCTTCTCTCTCCCCTCCAGGAAGCACCCCACAGATCCATGGACATTTATTAATTTCCTCACCTCTCTGGACTTTCTTTTTCAAATTTTTTATTGAATTTTTGTGTATTTCATACAGAGAACCATCTTCCTACCCCTTCCCCTTTTGCACCTTCCCATAGCCCCCACCCTCACTGGAGTTCATACATTCTATATCATTTGTGTCAAGGCCTATCATGTAAAGTTAGTGTCCCCAGACGTCCCTCAGTGCGTGTTCTCCCACTGGGATCTAGTCAGCCTATCTAGAATCCCTCCCTTTAAGAAGACCAGCTCTTCCTCACCCAACAGTAATCAGCTGCCAGTAATTCTTTGAATAAGATTGTGGCCTGCTGGTCATTTCCATAGTTCTGTGCTGGGTTTTGTCTGCATAAGGTTGTTTGGGTCTTGTACATGCTGACACCATGCTGTAGGTTTGTATGAGAAGAGTTGCAGGAGACTGTAGGACTGTTTCTTTATGGTCATGTATCTCCTCCCTGGCTCTTACAAACTTTCTGCCCCCTCTTCCACAATGGCCCCTGAGCCCTGGTGGGTGCATTTTAATACAGGAGACATGTTCAAGGACCCACACTCTGCAGACTCTTACTCTCTGTGTTTTGGTCAATTGTGGCCTTTTGTGTTCCTGGCCCTCTGTTGCATGATGGAGTTTCAACTGATGAGAATTGAAAGATTCATTAGTGTTCTCTTCATCCCTTGTTCTATGTTCTGTGAGTCTTAGATGTAAGGGTTACATCTTAGATGTGCCACTTAGACTTGGTCAATTCATAGACAATCTTCTGTGTGACCAGTGTGGAACTCTTCAATTATCTCTTGTCTCTTGAAGAAGAACCTTCTTTGATGGGTGACAGGTAGGATACTTGTCTATAAATTTAAGGATCCATATTTAGCACATAGTAAGAAATTACATTTTTCTAGGGTTATGACAGCCTGGGAGTTTTCTCTAAGACCTATGACCTCTCCAGGTATGTGTATTTAGCTAAGTTTATGGGTATGTCCTGTTTCCAGCAAATGGTCTTATCATCAAGTTCTGGAAGTGTGGCAATGACCTGTGTGATTTTGGGAGTCTCTTAGACTACTCTGGCCAACAACTCAAAGGAAGGTTTCTCCTGTCTGGCACTATTTCTTGTTACGTAGTCTTCAGCTACACATGTGGACTCATGGAGAGATAGTGTATGTGTAATTTTCAGTAGGTTTTTGGACTTATGTGATTCCCTCTAGGTTTTTTGAGGGGGCGGGGGGCAGAAAGGTTTATTTATCTTATATCTCCTGGGTCACAGTTCATTAGGGAGCCGAGGGTAGGGTGTGGCAGAGTCCAGCCCACTGTGGGTGGTGCCACCCCTGGGCAGGTGGACCTATGTTGCATAAGGAAGCAGGCTGAGCAGGGGCCAGGGGAGCAAGCCAGTAAGCAGTTCCTCCATGGTCTGTGCTCCAGCTCCTGCCTCCAGGTTCCTGCCCTGAGTTCCTGCCCACCAGTTTTTGTAGTACCTAGGCACTGTTTTTCTCTGCTGTTTTTGTCCCAGTCTTATCCTCTCCGTGCTCTCTCCCATTTGAAGTGCCCCATTTCCCCCACTTTTCCCTAGATAATTTCTGTCTGCTATGGTCCCACCTCTCTCAAGCTTCTTCTTCCCCTTTATCCCCATGTCCTTTGTACATTCCTCCTTCTCCCCCTCCCCTTTACCCCTTGTTTACACACATTTCTCCTTTAGTAACACTTTTTTTCCTATTATTCTTCTCTCTCAGGGTCCTTCCCTCCCTGGTTCCCTTTAATTTCCCTGGTTCCTGCAGTTACATCAGGATATGTATTCACTTATATGGATTTGGTACTAGGATCCACAAACGAGGGAGCACATATGTCTTGTTTTTTCTGAGACTGTTATTTCACTTAGTATAAAAGCTCCTAGATGTATTCATTTACCAGCAAATTTCATTATTTCATTTTTCTTTACTGCTGAGTAGACCTCTATTGTGTAAGTGTACCACATTTTGTTAACCATTTGTCAGTTGAAGGTCACTTAGGTTGCTTCCATCTCTTAACTATTGTGAAAAGAGCAGTAACAAACATGGTTGTACAAGTATATCTGCAATGGGATGAGTCCTTTTGGTATATGCCAAGGAGTGGTACAACCAGGTCATATGGTAGGTTCATTTTTAGTTTTTTTTAAGAGTTTTTCACATTACTTTCCATAGGGGATGCACAAGTTTGGAATCCCACCACCACTCGCTGCTCTTGCAGAGGACCTGGGTTCAATTCCCAGCACCCACATAATGGCTAACAAACATTTTTAACTCCCAGTTCCAAGGAATCTATTGCCCTCTTCTGACATCCATGGGCTTTGTACAACATGGGTGCACTTACATGCATGCAGGCAACACATACATAAACATAAAAAATAAAACCGAAGTTTAAAACAATCAAGTGAACTTGATATAGACATACAGACCATTCCATCCAAAACTAAATCATACACATTCTTCTTAGCAGTCCAAAAATATTCTCCATAATTGCTCACATATTAAGACACAAAATAAGTATCAACAAATATGGGAAAACTGAAATAATATACAGCATTAGATCCTATTAGAATGAAATAAAACTGGATGTCAAGAGCAATAGAAACCACAGAAACTACACAAACTCATGGAAACTAAGCAACAGACTACTGAATGTTAACTGGGTCAAGGAATAAATCAGAAGCCAGTTAAATATTTTCCTGTAAATGAATGAAGGTTAAAATACAACATACCAATATTCACAGTAAACAATGAAGGTAGTCCTGAGAGGAAATTTTCTAGCACAATGGGCCTATATTAGAAATTTTGTGAGATTTCAAATTAATAACCTACTGGTAATGTGAGGGCCTTGAAAATCAAGAACAAACAATACTGCCAAAATAGTAGATGAAAGAAACAATCAAAATTAAGGCTAAAATAAATGAAATAGAAACAAAAGCAAAAACACAAGGAATCAATGTAACCAAGAATTGATTGTTTGAAAAAATTAACAAAATTGATGAGACTGTATCCAAATTAACCAAACAAAAGAGAGGATTCAAATGAATAAAATTAGAGATGAAAATACAGAGAATCATAAGGATATATTTTGAAAATGTATATTCCAATAAATCTAAAACACTATTGTAAATACACATATAGCATAGTAAAAAAAAATCTATATTATGGAAAACTAAAAGAACTGTATGGGTTTCTAGATGGCCCTGGTCAGTTGTAAAACCTATGAAACACAATAATGACCAGCGCAGCAAACACTATCTACTGGTGCAGTAATGGACCTTTATCTTGAGGGTAGTCAACAGCTATCTAGTTAAATTTCAGGCCTCCTCAATGGAAAGGAACTCATGTGTGGTACAGTAAACATAATCAAATATACATAACTGGAGAGGTAATAGATCTTAGAGAAAAATCTACTTTTGTCATATACCTAAACCAATGTAGTTTCTTACTGTATTCTAAATACTGATACTTATATTTACAAACAAGATGTACCTCTCACCACTCATCAAAGAAGCTTCTTTCTGTGGTATGTGGAGACTATTACAAAGCGCCACAACTGGTCAAACACAGATAATAACTGTCTGTGAGTTGGCCAAGGACAGGTGATCTATCTCCAATGCCACCTCTACAACTAAACCTCGAGGAACATAGCAGAACAGGAGGCAGAAAGAAAATTAATGCACCTCTCAATTCTCACTAGTGAAGCTTCATCAAGCAATGGATGGTGATTAACCTGGGAAGCCATAACTGACCAAAGAGCCGAGAGTAGGAAACCCCAGATTGCTTTCCCTTAATAGGACATCTATATTTAACCTCTGCCACACATGGCTCAGGGACAAATGTGGAAGAGGGGTGGGAAGGCCTTAAGAGCCAGAAGTGGTTGGTGACCACGAGGGAATAGAGTTTTTCAGACAGTTGAGAAGTTACTCCTATGAGCATCTAACAATGATAACAGCATGTTAAAGACCCACTCAAGTTCAAGTCAAACAAAATCTTGGCATAGATGTAGCAAAGTAGATAAGAAGCCACAGGCACAGCTGAGGAACTTCTGGCCACTGATCACTACTGGGAGAGGGAGGGCTAGTCTTTTTGAAGTGTGAGGATAGAAGGGTTAGCCAGGCTCCACTGGATGGACACACACCACATGGCGAAGGACATTTGTGGATACCTGCTTGATTTGACAGGACCTAATATGCACAACAGAGTACTTGGAATCCCCCAGGGGACAAGACTGCTGCAGATTTGGTGGAGGGTATATGTTTAAAATATATTGCATAAAATTTTCAAAATTTCAATGATAAAAAAAGAAAAGAAAATCCTGGATAATTTAGACTCTTAATTGTCTTCCATTTCCAGGTGAACGTATACTAGCTATATAACATTAATCCCCTTATTTTACATTAAGAATTAACATTATCATCCTTATTTTATAGTAGACAGTACAGTCAACATTTGCCCTAATTTCATAATTGATATATTGTTAATGACAAATTAATAGTAATAAAAATAACAGCTCCTGTCTGCCTTGCTTCTCTCAAAGTTGTGTCCAGCACATTTCACTGGATTGAAGAAATAGGCTTGTCTTCATGTCTCTGCTTCTGTTTGCCTGGCTGAATTTCTTCTGCTAGTTGATAAATACACACTTCTCTTAAAATACTGTGATGGTTTAAATGAGAAGCGTATCACAAAATCTCAAGTAGTTGAACAGTTGGTCAGTTGATGGTGCTGCTTGGAGAGGTTCACAGAATCCTTAGGAGGTGAGGCCTTTTGGATTTTAGCTTCCTCTCTCTACTGAGTATGCATGCAGATGTGAACTCTCTGCTTTCTGCTCCAACTGCATCCTGCCATCCCTCACCTGTCCTAATGAACTCCTACTGATCTGAAACCATAATCCCCAATAAATTCTTTCTTCTATGAAAAAATAAATTCAATTAATTTTAAAAATAAATAAATAAGTAAATAAAATTCTTCTTATTAAAAAGCCCCAGGGCAAATGGATTCAGCTTAGAATTCTGTCATACTTTCAAAGAAGAACTAACATCAGAAATCTACAAATTATTCTTCAAAATATAAAATGAAGTAACATTTCCAAATTCTTTTCAAAAAGTCAATATTATTCTGATGCCACATCCAGGCAAAGACCCAACCAAACAAAAAGAAAATTGTAGGCCTAACTCACTGATAAACATACATACAAAAATACATACTGAATTCAAAAACCCATCAAAAAGGTCATGATCAAGTTGGTTTCATTCCAGAGAAGCAACATACTCAAACCAAACAATGGAATATGCTGCATAAATTGACTCAAGAACAAGCTCCAAATGATCATCTCACAATAACCTCAAAAATACACTGGAGTAAATCCAGTCAAAGACATGAAAGACTTGTACAATGAGAACTTTAAAAAACTGAAGAAATAAATTGAAAATGGAAAGATTGTCTATGTTCATGAATGGTAGGATTAATATTGTGAAAATGGTCATCCTCCCAACAGTAATTTACAGATTCAATGCAATTCTTGTCAAAATTTCAATGAAATTCTTCACAGAAATTAAAAGATAATCTTAAATTTCATATGGGAACACAAAAATATCCAGCATAGCCAAAACAATCCTGAACAATAAAAACACAATTGGAAAAAATCACAATTCCTGATTTCAAGTTATGCTACAGAGCTATAATAATAAAAACAGCATGGTATGGGCATTAAAACAGACACATTGATGAGTGGAATAGAATTGAAGACCTGTAATTCTACACCCAAGGGATTTTTGTAAAGAAGGCTGCATTAGTTAATTTTCTCTTGCTGTGATAAAACACCATGGCTAAGACAACTTATAGAAGGAAGAGTTTATTTGAGGTTATGGTTCCAGAGGGTTAGAGTCCATAATGGTGGGGTACCCATGGTGGCAGAGGTGGCTGGAGCAGAAAACCAAGTGATCACATCTTCATTCAGACACAGGAAGCAGAGAGTGACTGGAAATCTGGCATTTAAGAACTCCAAAACCTGCCCCAGTGATGTCCTTCCTACAGCCACACCTCCTAAAGGTTCCATGGCCCTCCCCAACAGCACCACAGAGGGCCAAGTGTCAAATACTTGAAACATATGGGGAAAATTCTCATTCAAACCACCGCATTCACTCCCTGGCTGCCATAGACCCATGACCATATAAAATGCAAAATGCATTTAGCCCATCTTCAAAAAGCCCCATAGGCATTACTCAGTCCTATTCAAAAGTCTAACGTTCAGAGTCTCATGGCAGTATCTTAACTGTAAGTCCCTGTAAAATCAAAAGATAAATTATATGCTTCCAGCATACAATGTGTCCGAATACACACTCCCATTCCAAAAGAGAGGAATGGGAGCACATTGAGATAATACTGGACCAAAACACATCTGAAAACCAGCAGGGCAAACACCAAATCCAATGTCTCCACGTCTGCCTTCTGCACTTTACTTCTAAGGGACTTAAATCATTCAGCCCCTCCAGCTTTGCTGAACTGAACCGTATATCTTTTTCTCTTGGGCTGGTACCACTTTCTGTACACAGTTGTCCTTGGAAGATGTCTCATGGCTTGGGCATTGCGAGTATTTTGGGATCTCCAGTGTCAACCAGGCTTCACTTTCACAGATTCATGCAATGACCTGTCAAGGCCTTCTTATCCTCGGCATCCCTCCTGAACACTTCCTGGGTTTGCGAGAGAAGAACCTTAGCACCATTATTATTAATCTTTGTGTATTGCCTTTCCCTCCAATTGTATATTCTGCATCTCTTTCTGCCCCACTTCTTCCTTTTCACTGTAGATCTGTATAATATTTGCCACCAATAGCCATACCACCAATTCTATGTTAGGCTGTCTTGAAATGTCCTCCACCAAAGAAATTAGTCCATTACTTTTGAGCTTAGTTTGAGGCAAGCTCTTAAGCTGTGGGCAGACAGCAGCTGCCAAAGCATTCCAGCTGCTCTTTAAGTTCTTATATCCCTCTAGAACTACTTTACTCTCAGCACTACTGTCTTCCAGGCTCCTACTAGAATGCCTCATTAAGCTCTGCTTACAGCATTCAACCACTTTTGTAGTCCAAACTGCCAAAGTTTACCACATTCCTCCAAAACCCACATGGGTCAGGTTCATCACAGTAAGACCCCACTCTTGGTATCAACTTCTGAATTAGTTAATTTTCTGCTGCTGTGATAAGACACTGTGACTAAGGCAACTTACAGAAGGAAGAGCTTGTTTGAATTCATGGTTCCAAAGGGCTGGAGCAGAAAGCCAAGCAGTCACGTCTTCAAGGAGACACAGGAAGCAGAGGGCAACTGGAAAGCTCACAAGGCTTAAGGACTCTCAAAGCCAGCCCCAGTGACCACACCTCCTAAAGGTTCCAGGGCCCTCCCCAAAACAGCACCACAAGTTGGGGACAAAGTGTCCAAGTACTTGGAGTCTATGGGAGACATTCTCATTTAAATCACCACAAGGTCAAAACACATTTGGAGAAAAGATGGCATCTTCAACAAATGTTTCTGGTCTTTGCTCTCACCCTGAGCAAAAACTCAACTCCAAATGAATGAAGGATCTCAACATGAGACCTAACATCCCGAATCTGATAGAGGAAAGTTAGGGAGTGCACTGAAAATGAAAGGCATAGGAAAGGCCTTTCTGAACAGGACTGTGGCAGGGCAGGCAGCAAGACCAACAGTTAATAAATGAGACCTCATGAAAC
This sequence comes from Nannospalax galili, assembly GCF_000622305.1. NCBI lineage: Eukaryota > Metazoa > Chordata > Mammalia > Rodentia > Spalacidae > Nannospalax > Nannospalax galili. The sequence goes on from NW_008339223.1 coordinate 1,306,594, forward strand.
TAAAAGTCTTCTGTAATAGCAAAGGATACCATCATTCGAGTGAAGAGGTGACCTACAGAATGGGGAAAAAGTCTTTTTCACCTATGCATCTGACAGAGGGTTAGTATCTAGAAAAAAAGAAAAACTAGAAACATTAACAAGGAAAATTACTCAGTTAAAAATCGGGGCATTGAATTAAACAGAGTTTGCAGAAGAAGAAATACAAATGTTTGAGAAATAGTTTTTAAAATGTCCAACATCCTTATCCATCCATAGAATGCAAATTAAAACTTCTTTGATATTTCATTACGCTATTCACAATGGTGGAAATCAAAAAACAACTGGCAACAAATGCAGATGTGGATGTGGTGAATTACAACTATTATTCACTGCTAATGGGAGTGCAAACTGGTACCGTCACTATGGAAATCAGTGTGGTTGTTTCCTAGAAAGCTAGGAATAGATTTACCACATGTTCCAGCTATACCCCTTTGGGGCATATACTCCGATAGTCTATATTTTACTACAGGATTATCTGTTCATCCGTGTTCATTGATGCTAATTGACACAGTACTCAGGAAATGGAAACAAACTAGGTGTCCATCAACTGATGAATGGATAATGAAAGTGTGGTACATCTACACAACAGAATGTTATTCAACTGTTAAGAAAAATGAAACCATGAAAGTCAATGTGTGTGTGGAACTGGAAACAATCATCCTGAGTGAGGTAACAAAGGCCAGAAGACAAATTTTGCATGGTCTCTCCTAAGTGGATGCCAGCTTTGACTCTCTGGGTATGTGTCTTTAAATTGCAGTGCCCATGGGATGAGGAAACTGCTAGGAGGGAGTGATGGGGAGTATTCGGGGGAGGGGAGGTGGGTGTGCATGGTTTAAGGGAGAATGCAGAATAATGGCAAGGGAAGTATGGGTAATGATGAGAAGGCAGGGTACAGAATGCCAGGGGTTCAAACCAGTGACCCCCGGGGAAGTGATGACTGGGGATGAGTAAGCACACTGTTTGCCAGCCCACACTACCCCCAATACCCAGGGACACTCAGACACAATGGGGAGTCTAGTCAAGCAGGGACTCATTTATTGCAGGTGTTACAAAGCTTATAAAGGCACCTGGAACTCCCCCCCCACACCCTGAGGGTGTATCTTAAGGATGGTCATGCGCTGATCATGTGCTCCTTAGCAGTGCGGAAGTTTTCTTCAGACTTTCAAAGCAAGCCAGGCCACGCCCCCAGTAATTTCCTTTAGAACCTATGCAAGGTGGGGCCTTTAGGTCCCCACATATCCCCCTTTTTATTTTTATTTTAAGGCCGGACTGACTTTATTTCATGGGTTGCCCACCTCATAGGCGGCTCCCGGAGGAGAGATGGCTATCTCCTTCCTCTAATCTTATGCATTTTTGCCTGTCTTAGGTTGTGTCACCTCTGAGCAAGCCTTGCCCATCATTGGATCATGCACCTGGCCATGTGCATGTCCTGTCTTAGGAGTACTTGTCATGGTCCATCTTACCGGTCTTTGGCTAAAAATGCATCATGATTAAGGGTAGCCACGTGGGTAATGCCAGCCTGTGACAGTCTTAGTCTCTGCCCAACTCGGTTAGCCAAGAGTGGGCAACCGGAGGGGTTCCTGGGGAAGTCCGTAATCATGAGGAGGTGGGCCGTGGCAGTTCCAAGGGTCCTCTGTCACTGAATTATCTGGTAAAGACACTTAAAGATAAGCATTATGAAGAGAAACAAAGCAAATCATGGCATAGGACACATTGAAATATTTCTGAGACCATGTAACTTTTAGCCAATCAGCCAGTTGTAGAGGCTGACTGGCAATGAAGCCAAGGAACTGGGTCCTTCACTTCAGATGGATATAAATAAAGAGAGGAATTTTGTCTCATGAACTATTGTCCATGGACTGTCATGCTAGTCAGTCGGATCCTGGCCTACCCACTTAAGGTTTTTCACAGGCCCCTATATGGGGTTTGAATCTCCTGTAGGGTAGACACACCCAAAGCCTCGACCCATGGTAATCAGTGGATCTGATCCTTTCCATTGCCCGGTGATGGGATCTTTTCATCTTACCAGTACCTCAGATCTCTGCTCCTGTCATCTCAATGCTTCCAAAACCAGGATTCCAACTGATTTTTTTTGAAAATTAAGAACATTAATAGTGAATAAGGCCATACCCAACTGTTGGTGGGGGCTTATTCCCCCTTTTTGTTTTTGTAATTGAATTTTTAGGTTTTGATGGTGGTGTTCCACAATGGCTTGACCTTGAGGATTGTAGGGAATTGATGTATTGTGTTGAAGTCCCCAAAGTGAGAAGAAATCTTGTAGATTTTTACTCACAAAACATGGTCCATTATCAGTTTTAATTCTTTGGGGAAATCCCAATGAAGCAAAGCACTGGAGAAAATGAGACTGAGCATATTTAGACTTCTCTCCTGTATGAGCGGTAGCCCAACAGGAATGTGAGAATGTGTCGATGGATACAAAAATATACTTAGGCTTTCCAAAAGGAACATAGTGTGTGACATCCATTTGCCACAAGGAATTGGGCTTGAGTCCCATAGGGTTTACTCCTGGCTGTTGCAGAGGTGGTTCCTGTAGAAAGGGTTGACAAGACTTACAGGTGTGTACAATCTTCTTTAGGTCCTTGATGGGAACTTGAGGAAACCTCTTATGGAGTCCCCACCAATTTACATGAGTGAGGTTATGTAACCCCTGGGCTTCATTCAGCCTGCTGACAGGACCTGGGTGGAAGCCACCTTGTCTGCCTCTGCATTGCCTTGGGATAAAAGCCCAGGAAATCCTTGGTGCCCCCTAAGATGCTGGAAGAAGATAGGGGCTTCACTCTCTTTAAGGAGTGTACGAGTCTGAATCATCAAGGGAGTAATGGAGTTCCCATTCAACCAGATATGAGACCCTAATAGCCCTGGAAGAAGATTGTCTACATACAGACTGTCAGAAAGCAAATTCGAGGGCTCACTTATCTTTGTTAATGCTAAAGCAATGGCCATGAGTTCCTTGAATTGAGCTGAGCCATCACAAGTGTGGACATATCGTTTTGGTTTCTCATCTGCCCCTGGGTATACTACCACTGCAGTTCCAAATCTGCCCCCGTCAGTGAAAACATTATAGGCTTTTACTAATGGCTCCTTGACAAAGAGCCGGGGAGCATCCCAACAGAGGGCTCGAAAGGAGGTCACCCATTTATGAGGGCCATAATGACAGTCCAAATTTCCCAGGAACCCTTCCAAGGCTATGGCCAGTCAGTTATTATTTCTGCAGAGCCATTCAAAATCCCTAAGCCGATAAGGGATAACAATTTTAAGAGGGTCTATGCCATAATGTCTCAGCGCTATATCATGTCCTTTCTCAATCAGGTCAGCCAGTTGATCCATGGGTGTATAAACCCGTGGTACGCCTCCCAGAGATGCATGCACCCACTGAAGGGGCTTCCCATCCTGTGTAAAGACAGATGTCATCAGAGTACCCATTACTCAAGATCTTTACTAGGCATGTACCTGGCAAGTTGGGCTCAGTCCAGGGCATCCTGGACCTCATGTAAGATGTCCAGGTGTTGAGGAGCCAGGTGAATTAGTTCTGAAGGCTGTTTCCCTACTAGCAACTGAAACAGTGGTCTTAAAGTCTCAGTGGGAATAGGCATCCAGGCTCATAGCCAATTAATTTCTTCTAATAATTTTTGTAGCTCTGTCAGGGTTATGGTGGGCTTGACAGCCAGTTGTGGTTTTAAAGGACTTACTCCTTCCAAAGACAATATGGCTCCCATAATTTTAAAGGGAGTAATAATCTGTATTTTATCAGGGGATACATGGAGTCTGCCTGTCTGTAGACATTTCTGAGTAACCTTATATAACTCTTCTAATTGTTGGGGGCTTGGAGCTCCCAAGATTTTATCATCCATATAAATGTACACAGTGGCATGTGGCAGCAAGTGAGCAGGCCCCAAAAGGGTCTTCACATAGCTTTGGCAGAATGCTGGGCTATTGGCCATACCTTGGGGTAAAACAGTCCATTCATACCTCTCATTAGGCATTTTAAAGTTGGTGGAAGGTACAGAGAAAGCAAATTTTTCACAATCCTGGAGTTGTAGAGGGATAGAGAAAAAACAATCTTTAATGTCTGTAACCATAAGAAATAAATCTGAGGGAACAGCAGGGATCCAAGGCAATCCCTATGACCCTGACCTGTTCTGTATATGGGGCTGGAATGCCCGACTGTTGCTCCCCTGTGGCATAACGGTCACTTGAACCAGTCAACATCCCAAAGTAATGGGGACCGGTGTGTTGGCACTTGCATTCCTCTCAGCCTGTATCCTGCATTCCTCCTTAAAGAGGGCACACCATTTAATATATATAGGGCTAGGAAGGACTGCTTTGATGAGGTCCAGTCAATCCTTTGTAGTACACTGCTGATGAGCTAAGCCTTGGAGGAGAGTATCTACCCAGGGTGATCCCGGGCCATCCTCAGCCACCGTCTTTTTTAATTCCTTTAAATACTTCACCTCCCAGGTATACCAGGGGTCAGGGCATGCACCTCCTGGGTTTACATTAATAGGATATGCTTCCACCCATGGCCTCACAGAAGCCTCCTGAGCAGGGCCAGAATCCTGGAAATGGGGACGGTTTTCATGGGTTTCAGGAAGCTCTGAAGCCGGCCAGGGCACGCCCGAGGTGCTGCTTTTTACTTTGGCCCCTTTTGGTTCCATTTCTGTTGCATTTCTGCATTCTTCCTCAAACCCTTCCCATGATTCCCATGCCAGGGTTTCTGAAGGCTTGTCAGCACGTGGTGCCGAGGGCTTAGGGCTCTCAGGCTGAAAGCATGCCTTTAAGGGTGGAATAATAGGGTAGAACTCCAGCAGTGGATCAACCCCAAATTGAACCTCCCTTTGTCGTGCTAGACGTTCCACATGTTCCCAAATATCCCCAGTAAAAACATTAGCCCCAAGTAGCCATGGAGCCAAATGAATCACCTCTGCCCAAACTTTTTGAGCTAAGGGATCTGACAAATCCAATCCCCTGCTTTTAAGCATATCTCTCAGTGCTTTAAGCGCTGGGTCTTCAAACTTAAAAATTGCGTTACCCATATTTAGGGTCTTGCTTACCCCGAACTTCCTCGATTGGCCCCAATCCGTTTTTTCTTCTTATTATTTCTTTTCTTTTCTTCTTTTCACCTTCCTTCAAGCGCCACATTGAGTGCCAATTGCTGGGGGTTCAAACCAGCGAACCCCGGGGAGGTGATGATTGGGGATGAATAAGCACACCGTTCGCCAGCTCACGCCACCCCCAGTACCCAGGGACACTCAGACGCAACGGGGAGTCTAGTCAAGCAGGGACTCATTTATTGCAAGTGTTACAAAGCTTATAAAGGCACCTGGAACTCCCCTCTCCCCCACCGAGGGTGTCTCTTAAGGATGGTCATGCGCTGATCATGCACTCCTTAGCAGTGCGGAAGTATTCTTCAGACTTTCAAAGCAAGCCAGGCCGCGCCCCCAGTAACTTCCTTTAGGACCTATGCAAGGTGGGGCCTTTACGTCCCCACAACAGAAAGGAGTGTAGGGAGGGACAAATGACACTAAAAGAAAGCCTTGTAGAAATATACTGCTATAGAAGCTTCCTAAAATATATACAAACATATGTATAAAAAGAATTTAAATGAAGGTATCCTAGAACGGGGAGACAGTGCTCCCCCCTGACACCATATGCTATCTAATAAAAAAGCCCAGAATCGGTTATCTCCTTGGGAATTGTTGGTACCCAAACATTACAGGTTATTTGCCATTGCTCTTGGTTACTCACTTGAACTTGAGGGGAAGACCCTATTTAACACACACATACTTGAGTCTTGGAAAAGAGAGACATCAAACTTGTACTGACCTAGAAGCAAACTTTGTCTCTACTGGCTAACAGTCATAGTGCTGAGAGGGTTATGCACACTATCAGAGGACAGATGTAATCATCAGTCTTACCCAGCTGTGAATCCTGAAAGCTACAATAATGACCAGCTTGGCAGGATATGCCCACTGGTTCAATAGGGGTATGAAAGCCATGGGAATAACCAACCATTTTGTAATTGGACATAGGACCCACTCCACAAGATTAAACTCATGCCTGACACCATTATTGGGGCCAAGAGTCTGAGGCTCTAGGAGAAAGTCTGTTACTATTATTCTGCTAAGTGGACATTATTAAACCAGCTCCTAATGACTTATTGTTGTACCTATAGATCAGTGTATCTCTCAACCTTCATGACAGAAGCTTCTTTTAGCAGTAGATGGTCAATGTGCACAGAATAACAGACTGCAAAGTTCTCAGCTCTAAATGGGACATCTATACCACACTCCCTCCTGTGAAGACTCAGGGGTCATTGTAGTACAGGAAGCAGAAAGATTGTAAGGGCCAGAGATGATGGATGACTGTAAGGAAACGGTTTTCTAGACACATTAGGGAAGTTGCACACCTGCACTAATAGCAGCTGTGACAGCACATACAACAGCAAGCCAGACATAACCCTAGTAAAAATGAGTGTGGTGAGCATGAAGTCTTGCCAGGCTGAGGCAGCTGATGGCTGCTGGGAGAGGAAGTCAGTTTTCTTTATGGATCTGCCCTTGAGGTGCTGCCCATGCTCTAGTTGATGGTGCAGTGGTCATACCATCTTGGAAGGGCTGGGTTGGCTCAGTGGTTAAAAAGAATCCCAGAAATCACACAGACTTGGTAGGGAATAGAGGGGGTGGGGGTGGGAGAGGATTAGACGGGAGGGGATTGGATTGTGGACTTAATCCAACCACATTGTATGCAAGTAGGAAATTCTGAAGCAAAAAAAAATCCTTAAATTGATAAGCCTGGAATGTGTGTGAATGAAAGTGTTGGGAGTTAAGCAGTGTTATGAGACAGAAGCAAGTGCCTTTGCAGTTAAGTTGGTGATGCAGTATTGGCAGAATTTGCTGTGCTGTTCCTAGGAAGAACCCATGCTTTTTACTTATTTTTTAAAAAATATTTTATTTATTATTTTTATTTTATGTGTATGAGTGTTATGCTTGCATGTGTGTAAGTGTACCCATGATGTGCAATGCCCAAGGAGATCAGAAGAAGGCATCTGATCCCCTAAAACTGAAGTGATGGACAGTTGTTAGTTGCCATGTCGGTGTTGGGAATCAAACCCAGGTCCTGTATAAGTGCAGTGCTCTTAACCGCTGAACCATCTCTCTGGCCATGCTTATCACTTCTTAAACCTGAGAATGGCCCTACCTCAGCACGTAGAACATCCTTCTAAGACTTCACTGCTAGTCAGGCATGATGGTACACACCTTTATTCCCAGCACTCAGTAAGCAGAAGCAGGGGAATCTCTGTAAGATCAAGGTCAGTCTGGTCTATATAGAAAGTTCCAGGCCAGTTGAGGCCACATGGAGACCCTGTCTCATAAAAAGAAAAAAATAAACCAGTTCATTAACTTTCCAAGTTTGTCCACCTACTTTCTATCTCATAAAATGTACCTTTTCACTGCTATTACGCAGTCAGTCACCAAGTCCCTGCACTGATTAGTGTTGCTGTGTTTAGTGCTCTTTTCACTTCCTGTATCACATCACGCATGGCAATGATCTAACAAAATCTGCTCTCACCAAGACAGCTCACCACTAATTTTGAAACCATTTGCAAACAGTTTCTTCTTTTGGTCAAATGTCTGTTAGACCAGAAAGATACAACTCCCGATTCAGGAGGACACTTTAGTCATCGCTACTGACCAAGGTCTTTGCTCTCCTCCTGATTACCTCAGAAATTCTAGAAGTTCCTTACTTCAGTGAGTGTGTGTGTGTGTGTGTGTGTGTGTGTGTGTGTGTGTGTGTGTGTGCGTATAGCAGTACCTAGCATGGTTTCTACTATTTAACAAAGCTTTAAGTGTGTTATACAATGTGGTTAGCTATAGGCACAATAATGTACAGCCAACCTGTGGAAGGCACTCAGGTTGTATCAGCGAAACGTTCTGCCCACTGACTACAACTCCTTATTTCCCCTCTCTTAATTCCCTACAAGCCTCCATTCTACTTTCTTTGTCTATTATTTTACGTTTTTTAGATTCTTGTGTTTTCATGTATTGCCCAGATGGAAGGTCTCATTCTGTTTAAAAATCTTAGCCAAGAAAAGCTTAAATTTCTTAATATTTCATTATCTTTCTGATTACATATGTATGCAATGACATCAAAAACATTTAGGAAAATTAAACATAAGGTATACACAAGAAAATGAGTTATGAATAATATAGAACATATTCATCCTTTTTCTACATACATCAGTATAGCGTGAGATTGCTGACCTTTTGAACCTACAGCACAACTTGATTTGTAATGATTTTGGCTTCTTCTGGCTATCCTGTCAGCAGTTAGGAACTCATCACCTTATTCAAGACCACTGCACTCTACTCTATGGAGCCTAGCAGCAAAACTTTCAACCCAGTTCACCTGTGTAGACTTTCAGCAGTCAAGTTTTGTTATAGATCATTGGCAGAACTCAAGGGCTAGGCATTCAGTGGATGACCCAAAACCTACAAACTTAAATCCTGAGAGTAAGCTGACATGTCAGGGGCAACACTTTATTTTGTGATGCCATAATATCATCTACTTCTAGAGGTTCTAAAATAGAGTTTCATGTAGTCATGGATGGAGAAATATATATATTACATATTGCCCTATTTTATTGTACAGCCTCATTCATTCAGGGGAGTTGAACTAACACTTTCCCATTTGAGGAATTTGAGTCTACCTTAATTCATGTTCCTGTACCATAGCCTTGTGCTATAAATCCAGAGATTGTATACCTAGCTCAGTCTTATGATGGGACTATTAGGACCTGGACAATGAACACTCAGGACCACCTAGCACTCTTTGGATGACAGCCAGACCTATTCGCTTGATTTTCAATGCTTAGACCTTCCATAACGTCTGAGATTCTTGGTGATTACTGCCTTCTATAACTGCACTGCCACAACTACTTACCACCGAGGTCTGTTAGGCACAGGGTGAGCTCTGTCCAGACAGGACAGAATGCTGATCTGTCCTGAGTTCTTCAACATACTTGATAATGCTTTAATGCAGTAGGACAGAAGCAAGCAGCCTTCATATCAGTGAAGTATGTGGTGTTCCCTCAGTGTCTCTGTAAATGATCGCCTAACTCAGCTAATACAGAAGTCATCAGTGTAAGCTGCAGAGTAAAGCCTTTGCTCATGGAAATATGTGGAGCCACTGTAGTTGCAGTAGAGGTGGAGACTCTGAGCACTTCCTCTCGGTCCTCTTTGTTTCTTGTGCCATCCTTCCATCTGGTTTCATAGTCCTTCATTAATTTCTAAGACATTCCAGGTCTGATCTAGGATGTCTCAAAGCTTCGGTTCATATGCCTGACTCCCTCTTAGCAAAGGAATGCTGCAAAATATTTATTATCTATAAGCAATGCCTCATCAGTTGAAGGCCAAATATAACTGTGCCATTTTCCGTTCATTTTTCTGTCCTAGATTAGTGATTGACAACTAGAAGTCATTTACTCCACTGCTGGTCCCACCCACAACTTTCCGTGTTAATTTTGCCCTTTTGATACTCCCTCTGCTTCAGCACAACATTCACCCTGAATCAGGATACAATCCTCATCTCTACTGAAAATCAGCACCTCGACTCCTTGTTAATAGGAACTGAATTAAACTAGATTCTTGATGGTCCTAGGTAGAACTCAAATGCATGGCTGACTCAGGGAGATTATATCCTGCAGCACAATTATAACATGTATGATACATTTAAGCCAACACACAGTAGTGAAAACTAGATTTAAGCATCATGAGATCAAAAAGACACTAGGAAAAAGTTTCATAAAGTACGTAAAGCCAAGACTCTACACACCTGGTGTGCAACACAGATCACTGTCTTTCAATTTGAATCCTTCACTGAACTACAGTTTTTAGAAAATCTTGGTGACATTTGTTGAACTTCTGATACCGGTTGTCATTCCTTTTTTTTGAAAACTAGATTTAAGCATCATGAGATCAAAAAGACACTAGGAAAAAGTTTCATAAAGTACGTAAAGCCAAGACTCTACACACCTGGTGTGCAACACAGATCACTGTCTTTCAATTTGAATCCTTCACTGAACTACAGTTTTTAGAAAATCTTGGTGACATTTGTTGAACTTCTGATACCGGTTGTCATTCCTTTTTTTTTTCATTATTGAATAGAAAATTGCCTAATGGTGAATTCCAATAAATTTTGTCTGCCTAAGATATGAATAAATTGAATGAAATACTAGAATGCTGACATTCCAACTTATCTTTTATTTTCAGTATTTCACTTACACAAATCCATGGCATGTACTCCTTTTGGTTGGGATTTTTTTCAAGTCATCATTAACCTGAATTTTAAAAGCTGTAGTGTTCACTGTATAGATAGTTCACTCCTGTTTATAGCTGAGCACTATTCCCTTGACAGAACCATACATATATGCAAATACCACTGTGGGAGTGCTACTCCCTTTATCAACTGTTGTAAATTCAGATTGTTCTCAGTTTAGAAATACTACAGGATTTATGCCAGGCACTATGTTTTCATGTGTTGTAAATTATGGTGATGTGGTAACTGGGAATGTTATCACTAAGTCATGTAGTTCAAATAGATTTAACTTTATGTTAAACTGCCATACTCTTCTCCAAACAGGGTGTCTCAGTTTACATTCTAGCCATCAATAATTGAGAGTTTCAGTAAAAGGGCATGATGAATCACCTCACTGTAATTTAACAATGTCAATGAATGATGACAAATAACTTCGGGAATATTTTTCCCTTCATCTATGTGTATTGTTTATCTTTTGAATAATATCTGAAAAACTCCAGATATTTGGAAAGCTATTTGCATATTATTTAAAATATTCTTATCAATTATTTGAGAATTTCATATGTTTATCATATTTAGACCCACTCACCCATATCCACTCCCACATTACTAGCCCCCTCCTTCAAGTCCTCTTTTAAATTTTAAGGGCCTAACAACTCTAATTTGTGTTCCCAAATGCTCTTAGGTATGGGTTCATCCCCTGGAGCCCATTCAACCTACTCTCATCACACCCTTAAAGAAAACTGACACCGTGTCTCCCAGCAGCTACCAGTCAGCAACAGTCCATCATCTAGGGTTGTAGTTTCACGCCTATCACCCACACAAACCTCTGTCTCTTTTGGTTTCTGTATCTTTGGGTTTGTGCAGATCTTGTGCGTGTTATCACAAGTAGTGTGAGTTCATATGTACAACTGTCCTCTTGTGTCCAGAGAACGTTGTCATTCTTTCCTTCCCTGTTGATGTTATTTAGCCACACAATGTATCTGCTGGTGATTTGCCTTTTTCTGGAAACCACAGCATGCTTAACCTTCATACAAGCTGTACCTTGAGCCTAACTAAATAATTAAATCACATTATTCTTTTTGGATAGCATATTGGTGATGTATTATCACAAAAAAGTGCTTCAGGTTTCTAGGGAAACTGAAGTCTCATGTTGGAAACGTTGATATTCAATAGAAAATATGAGAAAATTTTTGTTCTTTGTACATACACGTGGAAAATAGATGAACTATACATCTGAAGACAGAAGATATAGGTATAATGTTGATGTAATAGAGGAAGCCAGAAATTCTACATGAGAAGTGACTTACAATCTTGGATATGCTCATAAACACTGAACACACATATGCACACAAAGTACTACACATTAAAAGAATGTATCTATGCATATATGTACATGTATTCCACTAAAATTCTTTCTGGGAGGCATAAACAATTTCCACTCCCTACTCATTTAGTCCCTATGATAAACTGAGGTACAATTTCACCAAACTACAGTCTGGGAAACCAGTGAGTTTATTGCATTTACTTACAGAGCAGTGGGTGAGTGTTTACTTACTGGAGCGTGGGTGCTCCCCTCCTAAAGCTGCACTGGAAAGTCTTCATTCAAGCATGGGTGGTGACTTCCCTGTAGACTCACAAAATGTAAGAGAACCTCCATTCCACTTCCTTAGTTCATAAACTCTTATCTCCACCCCAATCCTACAACTAAGGCTGACTGGTTGGTTGAGAAGTGTGACTGACCAAGCTTCTGAGGATGGCATCTGTCCATGAGATGCCTGTTGAGGGACAGTCCTATGCAACAATAGGACTGTATATGTATCAAATTCCTGATTAAATTAATAAATAGTTGTTTTCATGTTCAAATGCATTTTTCTACATTAATTTTACTTGCAGATAGAAAGGCTACACTCCATAGGAAAAATACTAAGCCATCAATAATAGTACTAAACTTAATGCGATGCTTTGAACGAGAAATGTCCCCAATAAGCTGAAGTATTTGAACATTTTGTCTCCAGTAGGTGGTACTGTTTGGGGAAGAGGTATAGCCTTACTGGAGAAGGAAGGCTATCACTGCAGATAGACTTTGAGTATTTACAGCCTTGCTCCATTTTTCTTTTGCTTTCTCTCTCTCTCTCTCTCTTTCTCTACTTCCACTGTATAGATGAAAATGTGATCTCTCAACTTGCTTCCATGCCTTGCCTATGATTATGGAGTAATTGCTATAAAGAGCCTGACCATTGTGTTTTTGAAGAAATGAGGAAGACTTTGGAACCTTTTGTTTTGTCTTTTTGAGACAGGCCTGTAGCCCCAGCTGTCCTGGAACTCACTATGTAGACCAGGCTGGCCTTGAACTCACAGAGATCTGCCTGCCTCTGCCTCCCAAGTGCTGGGACTACAGGCATGCGCCACCACCCCCGGGAACTTTTGACTAGAAAAGCAGTTCAGTATGGTAACTAGCATTTAATGTGCTTATCTAGTAGGAACGTTGAAGACAGTAGTGCTGAGAGTGATGTGGATTATAGAGACTTGGCTCATGAGGTTTCAAAAGGAATAAGGTCTCTATTAACAACTGGTGCTTGAAGACATTCATGTGATATTTCGGCAAAGATTCTGGTTGCTTTCTGCTCTGTCCTAAGAAATTTCCCAAGGCTAAACTAAAAAGAAATGGGCTAATTTCTTTCCCAGATAAATTTAAAAAAAAATATTTTAATTACTTTTATTTTATTTTACATGTATGAGTGTATTGCATGCATATCGGTAAGTGCACCCATGTCATGCAATGGCCATGGAGGTCAGAAGAGGGCATCGGATCCCCTGAAACCGGAGTAACAGACAATTGATAGCTGCCTTGTGGGTCCTGGGAACTGAACTCTGGTCTTCTGCAAGAGTAGCCATCTCTCTAACCCCAACCCAGAGGAAATTTTAAGATGGCGTAAATGTCAGTCTGCGCCATGGTTATTACTGATAACTTTTATGCAGGTCTACTAGAGCAAATAGGGCAGAAAAAAGTGCAAAATGTTGAGTTTGGAGAAGAAAGGTATGCTACGAAGGTGAACGTTGGAGTCTCAAAGAGAAGCTGTAATTGTTAAGATTATTGCCATTAAGGAGAGGCCTCCCGCTCTTCACTAGAGCAATGGGGAAGATACGCTTGGGGAAAGGCCCCACCCAGATAAGCTTCCAACTTGTGAAAGTAGGAAGTCTAAAGGGGTTGCTTACTCCTGGTAAATAACTGATTCAACATACAAAAGCTGCTGCAAATATAGTTCAAAGGGTACATCCCATGCTGGACATCAAACTTGATAGTCTTATCACATGGTAAAAGCTTTGAAAGCACAAAAGAGGCAATAGCGAGGGGGTAGCTGATTGTTTCCTCATTTCAGAAAGCCACTACAGCCAGGCAACTTGTGGCAGGGGAGTCTGTTTATGAAGGCCTGGGAGGACAGGAAGCCCTGAGAGTTCACAGTATAAAGCTGTGAAAGTGAAGGTTGGGTTGTGGTTGAGACCCCAAGACGTTGGAATTTCTAGAGCCATGAGGCATCTACCAAGGTAAGCTGCATGTAGAAAGCAGGACCAGCCCAAGAAAGAAATGTATGGTGCATGCAGGAAAGCTAGAGGGGAAAACCATCTAAGTCTTTTGAAACTAAGGCTTTAGACACTGGACATGTAGCTACAGAATTTGACATTTGCCCAACTGAGATTTGGTCTTGTTTTGGTCCAGTGTTTCCTCACTCTGTCCCAATTCCTTCCTTTTGGAATGGAAATATATATCATATTCCATTCTGTGTTAGAAATATAGAATTTCTGCTTTTGATTTTACAAGAAAATACAGTTAAGAGATTTTCTTGAGTCTTAGAAGAGACTTTGAACTTTGGAGAGTTTTGAACAGTGAGACTATTAAGGAAACTTTTGAAGTTGGACTGAATGCATTCTGTGTTATTATATGGCTATGAAGCTCTGGGACAGGGGAGTGGAATGCATTGGTTTTAAGGAGAAATGTTCTCTGTGGGCAGATATTTGAACAGTTTGTCCCCAGTTGGGGGTAATCTTTGGGGAAGTTGTATAGCTTTATTGGAGGAATTGGTGGAAGTATGTCACTGAGAATACGATTTGAAATTTCTAATTTGGCCTCACTTCCGGTGTGTTCTCTGCCTCTCTGTCTCTCTACTTCCTGTGTGAGAGTAGAAATGTGATCTCTCAGCTTCCTTTTCTGACTGCCTGTTGCCATATCTCCTTTTCATTATGTATTATACTTCTGGAGGTATAAGTCCAAATAAACTCTTCCTTCTTTAAGTTGCTTTGGTCATGATTTTTTTTTAAATCACAGCACAACAGAAAAGTAACTGATGCAGTCAACTACCTGAGAATCAGAAATAAAATCAAAGACAGAATGTATAAAACCTCAAAGTTGCACATTCTAAGTAAGTACAAGAGGAAAACATGTTCTCCTAAAAAGGTATTATTCCATCTAAAACGGTATGACATGGACAACTGAGAGTGTTTCACAGGTACTGTTGTTAAAACATGTTTTAAGTGTAGAAATGTTCTACCAACTCTTGTTAAAATGAGAGAGAGAGAGAGAGAGAGAGAGAGAGAGAGAGGTCATAAACACACAGGACTCATAAAGACACACAGATCATTAAATGGATTCCTTACTATGTACTTTTTATTCGTTTTATCCCAACAGTTTGAGGAATCATCATTTTCTGAATATGACAGATTGTAATACTACATGTAGTCAACATGTCCTTTCATTGCTGGATAAAGATGTAATATGCACCTTTAGCTTCCAAAGACTGTACAAATCCCTTTATTGTTTTGGTTTGTGTGGGTTCACAGTCACTAAGCTGCACATTGAAATAAAATCAAAGTAAAACAATTGAAACCATGAAATTTCACATGACCTCTAAATAAGTTATTTCACATCAGTTCAGACTTATTGAAGAAATGGGCTCTTGGTTTATAACATTTAGAGAACCTTTAAAGAATATTGGTTGAAATTTTGTTCTACATTACAGACCAAATACAACCTAGAGCAGCCAAAATGTCATTGACTAACCAAGAATTCTCATTGTATGAAATAATACAGTTCCTTTTCTTTGAGTTATTAGTTTTAAATTGTGCTCATAACAATCATTTTCTGTGAAAAATTAAAAGAATTATATTACAACTGTTACAATTTTTCTAAGGTTTTTGACTCATTATTTAATCAAAATATATTTTCAGAGCACCTGTGAAATGCTTGGCTCTGCTAGACAGTTGAGATGTGAAAATACAGTGGCATCACTTGACCCTGAGGTCACTTCTCATTAGAAAACAGATACAAACAATGAAGACCCAGAGGTGCAAAGACAACAGAAGGAATCAGACACTCTGGGATGTAAAGAGGAAGTGGAAGGCCTGACAGGATGGGCTCTCACCTCCATCAGTACAGCAGTATGACCTCAGCAGACCACCAGAGAGGGCCAGGTTCTGGCCTCCCACTGGCATGGGGGCTGAGGATGTGAGGGACTGCCTGAGAGTGCTCAGATCCTGCCTCCATTTGGTGCTCCTGCTAACAGGGGTCCAAACCTTAGAAGGAAGCCGGAGTGCACCTGACTGGAACCTGACTTGGGCTTCTGTGGGTGCTCCTGAGTAGCTGATCTGAAGTCGTCAGGTCCCTCCAAAATAAAACCTGAGAGAACCTGAAACCTGTATCAACCAGCTTTACATAACCAATAAAGAAAGGACCTAGGCACCCCGATAATACAAACAGAAGCATACTTCAACTTAATTCTCATATCAGAATCATAAACAACAAAAGAAATTCACATGCCAAAATCAAAACAAAAGAATAATAGAATGGAAAGCACTGTGTCCCCACCAAACTCAGCTAATCCTGTAGAAAAGTTCTACAAGGAGAACCCCTTAGAAATAATGCAGGACACTGAATTTAAAAGAACAATAATAAATATGATCAAGGAATTCAACAAAATTAACACATGAACAAACAAATCAAAGAATTAAAAAAAGACAGTGATAAACTTTTGAATGAATTCACAAAAAAGATAGAAACAGTGAAGAAAACTCGGGCAGAAATGAAGAAGGAAGTGCAAAACTCAATAAGCCAACTTAAAACAACAGGGGAAAGCCTCACCACAAGAATAAATGAAATGGTAAACAGAATATCAACACTGGAGGATAAATTTGAAGAATTAGACCACTCAAGCAAAGATTATGGAAAATTTTAAAACACAGGAATGGAATATGCAAGAGATGTGGGACACCATGAAAAACCAAATATATGGATCATAGGAATAGAGGAAGGAGAAGAATTTCAGGTTAATGGTATTGACCAGATCTTAAAGAGGACTGTAGAAGAGAATGTCCAAAAATTAAGAGAATGTCCCCATACAAATACAGGAAGCACATAGAACACCAAATAGACAAGATCAGAAAAGAAACTCCTCACAATATATCATAGTAAAAACACTAAATATACAGAAAAAAAAAAAAAACAGAGAATACTGAAAGCTTCAAGAGAAAAGAAAGTCACATAATCAGAATTACAGCTGACTTATCAATGCAAACTATGAAAACCAGAAGAGCCTGGGCCAAGGTATTTCCAGTTCTACATGATAATAGATGTTAGGCCAGAATACTTTACCCAGCAAAAAATGCCTATTATAATTGAGAGGGAAAGAAAAATCTTCCATGACTCAAATAGTCTGAAAGAATACATGTCCATAAAACCAGCCCTTCAAAGAATACTTGAAGGAATACAGAATGCAGAGAGAGAAATAACTATACCCAGGGCAACAAAAGAAAATAAATAAATGTATAATTGAGGAAACACAAATTAGACAGAGAACACAAACAGCAATCAAAATGACAGCAAACAATACACACCTTTCAATAATAACTTTAAATATCAATGGACTCAAGTCCCTAGTCAAAAGACACAGGCTAAGTGAATGGGTTAAGAAACAAAATCCATCTCTTTGCTGTCTGAAAGAAACCCATCTCACCTTTAAGGACAAGCACTACCTTAAGGTAAAAGGATGGCAAAGAATATTCTAAGCAAATGGCACTAAGAAACAAGCGGGGGTTGCAATTCTAATATCTGACAAAAACAGACTTCAAAATAAAACTAATCAGAAGAGATAAGGAGGGTCACTTCATTCTGATCAAAGGAACAGTTAACCAAGAAGATATTATAATCCTTAACATATATGCACCAAATGCTGGTGTACACAAATTCATAAAAACAACACTATAGGACTTTAAGACACCAATTAACTCCAACTCAGTAACAGTAGGGGACTTCAATACCCCACTGTCTCCATTAGACAGGTCAACTGGACAAAGAATAATCAGAAACGCCTGAATTAAATGATTCTATACATGAAATGGACCTAACAAACATCTTTTGAATATTCTACCCAAGGACCAGAGAATAAACTTTCTACTCAGCACCCTGTGGAACTTTTTCAAAAACTGACCACATACTGGGCCACAAAACAAACCTCAACAAATACAAAAAAAATTTGAAGTAATTCCATGCATTCTATCAGATCACAATGCAATAAAGCTCAAAATCAAAACTGGACAAAGCCCTAATCACTACACAAACTCATCAAGACTAAACAACATACCCCTAAACAATGAGTGGGTCAAAGGAGAAATTAAGAAAGAAATAAAAGAATTGCTGGAATTCAATGAAAAAGACAATACAATGGAACACAACCTCCAGGACGCTTAAAAAGCAATACTAAGGGGGAAGCTTATAACTCTAAGTTCCTACATTAAAATTCAGAAAAAGTCTAAATAAATGACCTAACACTGCAACTCAAGACCCTGGAAAGGCAAGAACAAATGAAACCCAAACCCAGCAGAAGAGAAGAAATAACAAAAATCAGAGCAGAAATTAATGAAATAGAAACAAAGAAAACAATAGAAAGAATCAATGAATCTAAGAGCTGGTTCTTCGAAAAGCTAAATAAGATAGACAGACCCTTAGCCCAGTTAACCAAAAGAAAGAAAGAGCAAACCCTAATCACCAAAATCAGAGATGAAAGGGGAAACATCCAACAGAAACCCAAAAGATCCAGACAATTATAAGGGAATGTTTTAAAAACCTATATGCTACCAAATTTTAAAATCTAAAGGAAATGGATGGATATCTAAAATCATGGGAACCACCAAAGTTAAACAAAGAAGAGATTGACAGTTTAAACAGACCCATAACATATAAGAAAATCAAACAGTAATACAAAGCCTCCCAGCTTGCAAAAAAAGCCCAGGCCCAGACGGATTTACACCAGAATTCTACCAAACATTTAAAGAAGACCTCTAACCAATACTGCTTAAATTATTCAAAACAATCGAAACAGAGGGAGAACTCCCAAAATCCTTCTACAAAGCCAGCATCACTCTCATACCCAAACCAGGTAGCAACCAAAAAAGTGAATCCATATCCTTAATTAACATAGACACAAAATTTCTTAACAAAATACTTGAAAACTGCCTACAGACACACATCAAAAAGTTCATTCACAATGATCAATTAGAGTTTATCCCAAAGAAGCAAGGATGGTTCAATATATGTAAGTCAATAATGTCATTAATCATATAAATGGACTCAAAGACAAAAACCTCATTGTTATCTCCATAGATGCTGAAAAAGCTTTTGAAAAAACTCAGCATGCGTTTATGTTCAAAGTCCTAGAGGGAATTGGACTGGAGGGAACATACCTCCACATAACTAAAGCCATATACAACAAACCCTCAGCCATCATCTTTCTAAATGGAGAAAAACTGGAAGCATTCCCACTAAAATCCAGAACCAGACAAGGATGTCCACTATCTCCACTCCTTTGCAACATAGTGCTTGATACTCTTCCTAGAGCAATAAGACAGGAGAAGGAAATTAAAGTTGTACTAATTGGAAAAGAAGAGGTCAAACTATCACTTTTTGCAGATGATATGATACTATACCTAAGAGATCCCAAAAGTTCCACCAGAAAATTCCTAGAACTGATCAACACTTTCAGTATAGTGACAGGTTATAAAATCAATCTACAAAAATCAGTAGCATTTTTATATACCAATAATAAGCAATTGGAGAAAAAATACAGGGAAATGCTCCTATTCACAATTGCTACCAAAAAAAAAAAAAACCCCAAAATATCTTGGAATAAATCTGACCAAAGATAGAGATTGAGGAAGACACCAGGAGATGGAAGGATCTCCCGTGCTCATGGATTGGAAGAATTAATATTGTGAAAATGACCATCCTACCAAAAGCAATATATAGATTCAGTGCAGTCCCAATCAAAATCCCCATGACATACTTCACAGAATTAGAAAAAACAGCTTTAAATTTGTAAGGAAGCACAAAAGACCCCAGATAGCCAAAGAAACCCTAAGCACAAAGAGTAATGCTCAGGGGATTACTATACTATATTTCAAAGTATACTACAGAGCTATAGTCATAAAAACATCATGATACTGGCACAAAAAATAGACACATAGATCAATGGAACATTATTGAAGACCCAAACCTGAGTACATGCAATTTCAGCCACCTGATATTTGACAAAGGTGCCAAGAACAAACAATGGAGGAAAGACAGCATCTTCAACAAATGGTTCTGGCAAAACTGGATCTCTACCTATAGAAGAATGAAAATAGATCCTTATCTTTCACCTTGCACAAAAGTCAACTCCATATGGATCAAAGACCTCAATGTGAAACTAGAAATCCTGAAACTAATTGAAGAAAATATTGGCAGCAACTTACAACATATAGGTGTAGAAAAGAATTTTCTAAATCAGACAGAAATTGCTCAGGAATTAAGGTCAGAAATTAACAAGTGAGACTTCGTTAAACTAAAAAGCTTCTGTACAGCAAAAAACAATCAAAGAAATGAAGAGAAAATTCACAGATTGGGAAAGAAAGAATCTTCACCAGTGACATCTGACAGAGGTTCAACTTCCAAAATATATAAAAAACTCAAAAACAAACGAGAAACCAAATGACCCAATTAAAAGATGGGCTAAAGGTCTAAACAGAGTTCTCAAAGGAAGAAATAAAGATGGATAAGAAGCATCTCAAAAAGTGTTCAACATTTTTAATAATTAGGGAAATGCAAATTAGAATCACCCTAATATATCACCTTACCCCAATCAGACTGGCTAGGATCAAGAGAACAAATGATGCCAAATGCTGGCAAAGATGTGGACAAAGGGGAACACTCATTCACTGCTGGTGGGATTGCAAGCTTGTGCAACACCTATGGAAAACAGTGTGGAGAACTCTTAGAAAACTAAAAATGAACCTACCATATGACCTGGTTATACCACTCCTTGGAATATATCCAAAGGACTCATCCTGTTGTAGACGCATTTGTACAATGATGTTTGTTGCTGCTCTGTTCACAATAGCTAAAAGATAGAAGCAACCTAAGTGCCCTTCAACTGATGAGTGGTTAACAAAAATGTGGCATATTTACATAATGGAGTTCTATTCAGCAGTAAAGAAAGATGAAATAATGAAATTTGCAGGTAAATGGATGGATCTAGAAACTGTTATACTAAGTGAAGTAACACAGACTCAGAAAAACAGATGAGGTATGTACTGCCTCATATGTGGATCCTAGCACCAAATCCTTTTAAATGCCAGGTTCTTTTAATAAGGTGATGCTGTACAGCAGTCTCTACTGCATGAAATATCTACCATCATCATGATTTCATCAGTGCCTGATCGCTAAACATCATCACAATTGGGCTTGTTGACTGTTGTGCTCATTCATTAAAGGATGGCTGAACAGAATCACCGGACCCTCACTAGATTATCCAAGCATTCTTCCCAGCCAACTGTATGTAATTTGGCCCTAATCACACATGGCCTCCTGGATTTGGGGAAGGCTAAAGTATACAACCTAGAGGAGGCTAGGAAGAGAACGCATGACACATGCTGTGTAAAGGCTATCCAATGTGCAACCCCTCAGTTATCTCTTTAAATAAGCTCAGTACATTCATTGGTTTCCCTGGTAAAACTTTAGTAGAACATTGTCTTGACACTAGAACCTTAAAGGGGAATAAGCATTGCTTAGCATCCCCAGGAAAAGAAGTCTCACAACAGATGGAAAATTTATTTGTTAATGCTACTATGTTTCATGATTATTTTAAAAAAAAGAAAGAAAATGAGGATATAAAAGATGGTAAAAGGATATGGGAAATGGGAATGGAGATATTTTCCAAAATAGAAAAAAATGAGAAAATCTAAGGAAGGGATGAAGGTCTTTGTAGGTTTGTTATGATATAGAAAGAATGAGACAAAAATATCATACACATAATCTTTAAATTTCTAAGGTCAGAGTGTAAGGAACTAGTTTAAGCCAACTAATTTAAGGAACAGGATATATACCTAATCATGATTTATCTGAGAATATTTGGTTTTTTACCCAAGTTTTATCTACATTGCACATGGTAATTATAAGTACCAGACTGGTGGAATTAATCTTATTTGAAGTTTAACAGCTATATTTTGAGGCCTATACTAATTTGGTCAGAGGGACATAAAGGACAGTTTTTGTCCCTTGCTTCCCAAGGTCGACTAAGTTTCAAGGGACTATGGAACATCTCTCAAAATGTCCTGAGTCACCTGTTCTCTTGTTCAGGGAGGCCATGAAGACCCCATGAGATGGACTTGAACCAGTGTCCAGTCTACAAAGAGGAGGGTCAATTCAGAGGAAACATCTCATCCATGCTTCCAAGTGAAGCCAGACATGGTCCAGCAGGACCTTTTACTTATCTTCACATAGATGGAACTGGTAAAAGAAAGGAGCCAGGGGCTCCTCCCAAGCCCATGTGACCCCTGAGGACCAGGTCCTCAAATGACCTTAAGTGTAAAACTAAATCGATTTATTTGGGCCAACTGTATGGTCTTAAACACCTAAAAGGAAAGTATAACCAAAGAGCAAAATCATCAGTATATTTCTCTTTTTAATTTTTGACATTTTTTATTACATAAATAATTTATTGAAAATTTCATACACACATGTAAGGTGTTTTGATCAAATCCACGCCCACCCCCTCCCCTCCAACTCCTCACATATCACCCCATCATTTTTTTTTCCAATAACATCATATACTTTTTTCTGCTTTGATTTATTTATTTATTTTTATGGGGCTTTTGGCTACTCTAACATTTCCCCCTCTGAAGAGGTAACCCTAAAATCTGTTAAGGATTAGATATAAGTTCCCAGATACTTCCAACATTTTTGGCCTTTGGAACAGAGTATGTTGCTGAGAGACCCAAGGACATTTTGACTTTTAGCCAAGAAACTGGCTACTTTTCTTTGGGGTCTTTTTACCCTAACTGCCTAGCCAATTCCTACCTCCTATTCTTATCACACCATCCTCTGAAGAGGTTTCCCAAACTGCCAATAGGGAATCAGGACGCAGACTGCTCTGGCTTCTTCATGCTGAACAGGGACACAGGGTGAGGCAATTGGAGTACCCCTTCAGTGGGTCTATCTAAAAGACTCCCAAATTGCATAACTCTTATCTCTAAGGGGAAAAGAAAGTTCTTGAATTGTGAATAGGAGATGTGAAGGAGAAGTAAAGACAAGAGTAATTAGCATTGTTAAGTTCTAGACAGGGAACTAGAAAAAAGTCAGAACAGGGCAATTTTCAAATGTTCCTATGAGAGTCCCTTGGAATTTCTTGACAAGGGCTTCCAAAAGCATCCCTCTATTGGGTTCCTCCTCATTTTTCTTTTGTCTTCCAAAGGCTGGACTCTAGAGTGATGGATTTAGGATTTGCTTTGAGGTATTTTGATAGCTGTTGGAGTGGTTAGAATCAGTGTCAGTTCCCTCTCAAAGGCTTCCAGATAGGGGGAGAAAACAAATTTATGCATCATTTTAGAAAAATAGCTGGTTGTCTCCCTTGGCTACAGGTGGGCACTACATTATTGGAGAACGAGATCTGAATCTTACATCTGAGCAGCACTTTCTGGATAGGAACAAAATCATCAATGAGAAATAACTGTCTAAATAACTTTTTACATAGACTTAAGCCTAATGTCTGGGAAGTGCAATCCCTTGCACTCTTAAAGAAATACACTGATGACTTTACTCTTTGGTTATACTTTCCTTTTGGGTGTTTAAGACCATACAGTTGGCCCAAGTATATCAGTTTATTTTTACACTTAAGGTTGTTTGAGGATCTGTCCTCAGGGGTCACATGGGCTTGGGGGAGCCCCTGGCTCCTTTCTTTTACCCATTCCATCTATGTGAAGATAAGTCAAAGGTCTTGCTCGACCATGTCTGGAAGCATGAATGAGATGTTTCCTCTGAGTTGACCCTCCTCTTTCTAGACTGGACACTGGATCAAGTCCATGTCGTGGGGTCTCCATGTCCTCCCTGAACAAGAGGACAGGTGACTCACGACAATTATGGGACATTTTGAGAGATGTTTCATAGCCCCCTGGAACTTATTTGACCCTGGAGGACAAGGGACAAAAACCATCCTTTAAGTCCCTATGACCACTTAGTCAAACTATGGCTATTAAACATCCAATAAGGTTAGTTCCACCAGTCTGGTAATTCTTATTATCATGTGCTATGTAGATAAGGCTTGGGTAAAAAACCAAATATTCTCAGATAAACCTTGGCTAGATATCTATTTGTTCCTTAAACTAGACTAACTATGACCATAGAAAATTTAAGATTATATGTAACTTATTTTTGTCTCATTCTTTGTATATCATAACAAACCTAAACAGACCTTCATCACTTGCTTAAGCTTTCTCTTTTTTTCTGTCTATTTTTGAAAATATCTCAATTCCCATATCCTTTTAACATCTTTTACATTCTCATTTTCTTTTTTTAAACAATTATGAGACATAATAAATAGCATTAACAAATAAATTTTCCATCTGTTGTGAGACTTCTTTTCATGGGGATGCTAAGCAATGCTTATTCCCTTTCAAGGGTCTAGTGTCAAGCCAATGTTTGATTAAAGTTTTACTGGGAACCAATGAATTTATTGAGCTTACTTACTGAGATAACTGAGGGGTTGCTGAGGTATATGAATGAGCTGAGGGTATGCACACTGGAAAGCCTGTACCCAGCATGGGTCATGCCTTTTCTTCCTAGCCTTCCCCAGATTGTATACTTTAGCCCTCCCCAAATCCAGGAAGACATGTGTGATTAGGGTCAAATTACATACAGTTGCCTGGGAAGAGTGGCTGGATACTCCAGTGAGGGTTGAGTGACCCTGCTTGGCTCTCCCTTAATGAATGAGCACAACCATCAACAAGCCCAATTGTGACCATGTTTAGTG
>NW_008339223.1:1331535-1346071 GCF_000622305.1 Nannospalax galili
AGGTAAATAATAAAAGGTTTGAAAGTAAGATTTTTATTTATTGCTGAATATAACTCCATTGTGTAAATATACCACATTTTTAAGAGTTCAAGGGATTACACTTCCCAAACATTAGACGTCAGTCTCTATATAAAATAATTTAGACAATTATTTCTCATTGATGATTTTGTTCCTAATCAGAAAGTGCTGCTTACATGTAAGACTTCAAATCTTGGTCTGCAATACGGTAGTGCCCACCTGTAGCTAAGGGAGACAACCAGCTATTTTTCTAAAACAATGGATACATTTGTTTTCTCCCCCTATTTAGAAGCCTTTGTGAGGGAACTAACAGTGATTCTAACCACTTCACAGCTATCAAAATACCTGAAAGTAAAATCTGAGTCCATCACTCCTGAGTCCAGCCTTGGAAGACAAAAGAAAAATGAGGAGGAACCTAATAGAGGGATGCTTTTGGAAGCCCTTGTCAAGAAATTCCAATGGACTCTCATATGAACATTTGAAAATTGCCCTGTTCTGACTTTTTTTCTAGTTCCCTGTCTAGAACTTGTAATGCTAATTACTCTTGCCTTTACTTCTCCTTCTCATTTCCTATTAACCAGTCAAGGACTTTTTTCACCCTACAGATAAGAGTTATGCAATTTGGGAGTCTTTTAGATAGACCCACTGAAGGGTACTCCAATTGCCTCACCCTGTGTCCTTGTTCAGCCTGGAAGAAGCCACAGTGGTCTGCAACCTGATTCCCTATCTGCAAATTAGGTAACCTCTTCAGTGGATGGTGTGATAAGAATAGGAGGTAGGAATTGGCTAGGCAGTTAGGGTAAAAGACCCCAAAGAAAAGTAGCCAGTTCCTTGGCTAAAACTCACAATGTCTTTGGGCCTCTTAGCAACATATGCTGTTCCAAAGGTCAAAAACCTCAAAAGTATTTGGGAGCTTGTGTCTAATCCTTAAAAGATTTTAGGGTTACCTCTTCAGAGGAGGGAATATTAGAGTAAAGCCCCATTAAAAAATAATAAAAGAAGAAGAAAGAGTACATGAAGTTATCAGAAAAAAGTGATGGGGAGATATGTGAGGAGTTGGAGGGGAAGGAGTGGGCATGGACTTTATCAAAATACCTTATATGCATGTATGAAATGCTCAATAAATTATTTTTAAAAAAAGAGGAAGGGGAAAGTTCTATCTGAAGAAGATTTGGAATGTTTTCACAAAAGAGATTTTCCTTTCAGGTTGCATAATAGTGACAGTTAAGAAAAGGCAATTCTTGGGGTTGGACAGATGGTTCAGTGGTTAAGAGTACTGGTTGCTCTTGCAGAGGATTCGGTTTTGATTCCCAGCAGCAATGTGGTGGCTAATAATCATCTGTAACTTCAGTTCTGGGGCAATCTGATGCCTTCCTCTTGACCACTGTGGGCATTGCACAACTTGGGTGCACTTATACACATGTAGGCAATGCATATATATATATATATATATAATTAAAAAAACAGAAGAGACAATTCTTAAAACACTCAAAGGATACTGGATTTGATTTGTGAGCTTTCTATTTAACAGTAATGTAACCTGAATAACATAGTAAAAGCTTAGATACATAAAGAACACAAAGGAGCTAGTCTATTTTCATTCATGATGCTGTCCTAGAATATCCAGACCAAAAGTAACTTAGGGGAGAAAATATTTATTTTAGTCCACAATTCCAAGTTACAGTCCATCAGTGGAAGGAATTCATAAAGGCAAGAGCCCAAGACAGCTGGTCCCAGCATGTCCACAGTAAAGAACAGAGAGAAACTAATGCATCCAGATGAGAGTGCTCTCATCTAGTTCTCTCCTGTCTTATATACTTCAATAGCCTTTGTCTAGGGAATGGTGCCACTCATAACGGGCTGGGTCTTTATAGAACAATTAACAACAAGGCAATCCCCTTCAGACATGCCTATAAACCAACTTGACCTAGGCAGTTCTCAGTTGAGGAGCAGTTCCTAGGTGATTCTAGGTTGTAGAAAATTCTCAGTTGAAAGTAACCAGCAGAGGAACTGACAAAAATCTCTTCCACACAGACTTATGAGGATGAGATGGCAAAATACAATACAAAATGTAAATTGTTTGGAAAAGTATGAGGAATATCAAAATATCAAAATACAATATTTAGGAAGGAGCTCTTTTCATATATTTTCCAACTAATTAATTTTGAAATTAAAGCAATAATATATACCATATAGGGAAGTATCTTCAAAGGCTTTCTTCCCTTTTTATCTGATTGGGTACTACAGTTCGTCTGCTGCTAGAATTGGAAGATCACACTTGATATTGACAACAGTTTATGAACTTACAGACTACTACCAACCAAGCCACATAATGGGGATTCAAGCAATCATTTTGAAACAAAACTAGAAGTGAAAGCATTTGGTTTTGTGTTGTGCTCATGATATCAGAAGAAGTATATGGGTAGGGCTTTTTAAAAAAGAAAACATAACTTTCAAACTCTTGTAAAACTCTGTATAGTTTTCCTGGTGTGGTGCTTTGAATGAGGATGTCTCTACAGGCTCCAAGTATTTGGACATTTGTCCTCAGTTGGTGGTGCTGCTTTGGGAGGTCTTAGAAGGTATAGCCATGCTGGAGGAAGCACATCAGTGAGGGAAGGCTTAGAGAGTTTTAAACCTTGCTGGATCTCCAGTCACTCTGCTTCCTGTGCCTGCTTGAAGATATGAGAGCTTAGCTTCTGCTCCTACTCTAGCCACCTCTGCAGCCATGCCACCTTGCCATGATGGACTGCCCCTTTGGAACTGTAAGCTAAATAAACTCTTCTTCTTATAAGTTCTCTTGGCCATGGTATTTCTATCATAGCAACAGAAAAGTAACTAATACACCTGATACTTCCCTTTGTAATCTAAATGAACAACTTGAAATGTTAAAAAAAGTACGTAAAAGATGTTTATCACAGCATCAAGTATTGTGGAAAAGGTGCTTCAGAGAGTCAGAGTTAGCACTGCACTAAAGAATTTCAGAGATATTGAAAAATATTCACATTCAGTCATAAAACCAAGAAGATAAAATATGATGCAACCCATATGAAATCCATTAAGAAAAACTAGAAAGAAATATGTCAAAATATTTGTGATGATTACTTCTCGGTGGGGATAATGAAGGCCATCTTAGACTAACCTTTTTTTTCTACTTTTAAAATATAGACCATGCTATCTATCTGAACAGAGAGTTTTCAAAAGAAGAAATAAAGATGGCTAAGAAACATCTTAAAAAGTGTTCAACATCAGTACTAAGGGAAATGTAAATTAAAAGTACTTTAAGATTTCATCTTACCCCAATCAGACTAAGCTCAAGAGAACAAATGATACCAAATGCTGGAGAGGATGTGGATAAATGGGAACGCTCATCCATTGCTGGTGGGAATGCAAACTCATGAAACCACTAAGGAAAGCCATGTGAACAACTCTTAATAAGTTAAAAATGAACCTATCATAGGACCCAGTTATACCACTCCTTGGTATGTACCCAAAGGACCCATCATACTGCAGAGATACCTGTACATCTATGTTTGTTGCTGCTCTTTTCACAATAGCTAAGAAATGAAAGCAACTTCAGTGTCCCTCAATTGAAGACTGGATAATGAAAATATGGCACATTTACCAATGGAGTTTTACTCATCAGTAAAGGAAAATAAAATCATGAAATATGCAGGCAAATGGATGGAACTAGAAACTGTTATACTAAGTGAAGTAACACAGACTCAGAAAAACAAAGATGTATGTTCTCCCTCATTTGTGGATCCTATCATCAAATCCTTATATGTGAGTACATATCCTCAGGAGCCAGGAAAATGAAAAGGAGCCAGGGAGGTAAAGGGAAAGAAGGAACCTGAGAGAGAGGAACAGTAGAAGGCAGGTCTTAAGGAAATAGGTAAAATGGAGGTATTTAAATGGGAGAGGGAGAGGGAGGGTTGTGCAAGGAACTGTGGGAGTAAAGGGGAAGAAGGAGCTCAAGAGAGGGAGGACCATTGGAGACAGGTGTTATCAAGGGAAAAATGGGGGGCATGAGGTTACTTTAAATGGGGAAGGGAATGGAGGGAGAGTTAGACAAATAGAGAAAGAGGAGAGATAAATAATGCTTAGCTGGTGTAAAAAATGAGAAGGAATCATATTTGTCCAAAAACCTACTGAAAAGTTACACGTACAGGACCTCTACATGAGTCCATGTGTATAGCTGAGGGTTACATAATAAGAATCAGTGCCAGACAGGAGAAATCTCCCTTTGAATTGTTGGCCAGGATAGTCCAAGAGACTCCCCAAATTGCACAAGATATTTCCATAGCCCTTAATTGTCTCCAAGAACCTGAAGTTAAGGCCTTATTGCTGAAGACAATACATACTTTGGACATAGGATTTGGAGAAATGGAACTGGAATTGACCTGGAAGTCACCTCCCCTGAAGGCTAGCTCTCATAGTTTTGGAGAGCACTATGCAAGCTCCTAAGGGAGATAAATCAATGGGTGAACCCCAGTTTTAAGGCCTAATTAATACAGCAATGACTAGCACAGCAAATTATATTGGGATAGTACTGGCACTTTCATCTTGGGGGTAATCAACAGCTACCTAATTGGACTTAAAGCCCACTCAGTGGGAGGAAACTCATATGTCATACTGTAAACATAGCCAAATGCACATGGCTAGGGAGGTCATAGATCTTAGAGAAAACCCCAAGGCTGCCACATCCCTAGACTAATGTGATTCCTTATATTTACAGACAAGTATCCCAAGCACCACTCTTCAAAGTAGCTTCTTTTTCAACAAATAGAGATTATTACAGAGTTCCACAATTGGTCCCACAGAGATTGCTGTGAATTTCCCAACCCTACGTGACACATCTACAATGGAACCTCTACACCTAAGGCTCATGGAACATAGTGGAACACGGGGTAGAATGAACACTAATGCATCTCTCAACTCTCATCAGTGAAACTCCCTCATGCAATGGAGAGTCAGGAACACAAAATGACACAATTGGTCAAAGCACATCAAACAAGAGTCTGTAGGGTGTGTGTCCTTGGACAGGACTCCCATATTAAACTCCACCCAGACAGGGCCCAGGGACCATTGCGGAAGAGGGGGTGAAAAGATGTAAGTTCCAGGGAGGAGGAACAGGACCATGTGGAAACAGAGTCCTACAGGCTCCTGGGACCTTGCTCATATGAACCTACAGCAATGGTGTCATCATGCATGAGACCCATGCAAGCTCAAGCAGACAAACCCCAACACAGAATTATGTAAATGGGCAGCAGGACCCAATCTTAGCCTTAGAAGCATTGATAGCTGATTACTGTTGGGTGAGGAAGAGCTGATCTTCTTAAATGGAGGGACTCTAGATAGGCTGACTAGACCTCAATGGATAAACTTACACTGAGGGACACCTGGGGACACTAACTTTACATGATAGGCCTTAACACAAATGACAGAATGCATGAAATCCAGGGGCAGGGGCGGATATGGGGGGGTACCAGTGATGAGGGGGGTATAAAAATGATTAAAATGTTCTATATGAAACTTAGAAAAAATTCAATAAAAGTAAAGGACATACATTGCTTTGAGAATAATTTAATTATTTAAATAAATATTGAAAAACAAAGAAATCATGTAGTTTTGTGAAATCTGAGCAAAGGAAAGCTGTATACGTGGCTTTCTCTTTGGCCACCTCTCTATCCATCCAGCTATCATGCTTTATCTCTCCTGTGCTCTCTTGCTCTGAGTAGTGTGAACTCGGTTGCTTTTGTGACATACATCCCTGTGTGGTGCCACCACTTTTACATTACTCACATCCCAGTGCTCTGACTCAGAGGCTCTGGAAGTATCTGTCCCCAGACATTGGAATGCCTCTCCTAGAAGCACTTGAGCTGATAACAACCATGGTGAGGGTCTTCATTGGTGAAATTATGGGATTGTTTTGTAGCTGTGAATAAAATGCCCAATTTGATCACCTAGACCTATTCTTGTGTTTTCCTTTCCTTCTTCCTGGTATTGCTAATAAAGAAATCTTTTTGCTTGCCCATATTTGAATTTTATGTATAATGCATACATACTGAAATTCAGCCTTAGGTCCTCAGGACACTCCATATGTCAGCCTCCCATTTCAACCTATGCACAGCTTAGGTAGAATATGTGCTGTCAGACTGAAGATGTCTGAATGATCACGGGGCTATTTGGTTCTGTGTTTTTAATGCTAATAAATATGCACAACTGACTATGATGGTCACAACTAAAGCAAGAAGATTAAAGTGATAACTACAAACTATGAGGAAAACTGGCATGGCAAAGAAGAGAGCACAGTTAATATCTTTTTCAAGTTTTCATTAGGATATATTAAGTGTACACCACAATGGTAGTCATGATTTTCTGTGTATATGCATGTTCACCCCACCTTACTCTCTTCATCCCTCTAACACATTTGCTGACTCCCTTTTTCTACGTAAATCCCCTTCGATTTGCACGTTTTCCTGTGTGCATCAATGGGTTTAATGACTATTGCTTAGAGGAGCTTGGGTAGGGGTTATTTATAGGACCCTGGCTACCTTACCAGTGTCTACACCACTGAAGAAACGTCATTCTCCCCCAGCAACTGTTAACTACTTACAGATCTTCCAGGAGTGAGTGGGCCTTGTGAGCCCTTCCCGCATAGTACATATCTACAAAATATTCATAGTCTGTAGCCACTAGCCAAGTGTGGCCCTGAGTCCTTTAAGAGCAATTATTGCAAATTGAGGTGTGCATTCGTTGCAAAATGCAAACCAGACTTTGAAGACTTTTGTACAGACGGTAAATTGTTAAGCAGCTCAATAACTTCCTACATTAATTATAAATGGAGATGATAATAATCAGGATATATTGGATTATATAAATTTTATAATTATCTTCATATTTTCATATTTTTCTTTTTTTATATAGCTCTAGAAACACTCCAGTTATATATATGGATTTCATTTTATGGCTCTGGTTGTATTTATACTTACCCTTATAAGAGCTAAGTGACCAGACAGAAACAGACAGTATCAAAATATAATCCTAAGCAATGTTAACATGAATATACAATACTTACTAATTCATATTAGACAGAAACACTGTAATTATTGCTAATTCTGAACCATAACTAAAATCAAGATGAGCCTTGATCCAGAAATTCACCATGGTCTTTCAACCTAACGGACCAATCCACTCTGGTGACTGTTTGATATAGTTTGTTTCAGTTGTGTTTTAGTCTAATTCCTAACTTTTAAACATTAATTCAGTGTCTTGGACTTCTATGCTATGATGCTGTCTGTCTGACTCACTTCTAAATTGAAGTGCATATATAAAAAAATTGAGTCACTTCAATGATTTTAAATCACTCCTCAATGTGCAAAGCAATTTAAAATTACTGGAGTGCTTCCAATTTTTATTAGTCCTTGAATTTGGAAGTGATCTAGGTTTTTCTGGGCATGTGCAATGCACTGTGACAAAATTATTAAGCTATTGTGCTCCCTATCCACTGCCTTTATTTTTAAGAAGCTGATTCCCCTTTGCAATGGTAACCATCAGGGAGCCGGTGAGTGGAAATGGCTGGAATACAAAGCATAGGGAGAATAGCAGCCATTGAACAATGAGAGCTGTACTTTGTAATTAGATAGTGTCTTGCTCAAGGATCTCTAAGTGTTTCATAAACATTAGGTCATTCATCATGAAGACATCTATCTCACAGGAGGGCTATTTCCATTGTAGCACAGTGGTACTAGGGCTGGGTAAAGTCACATATGTTGGCCTTAAACGTTGAATTAGAGAATTTGGATGCGATGTTCCTAGGACATTCATTTTCAGTGATGCTCTTTTCCTTTTTTCACAACAGAAAGAGGCAGTGTTATACTATTTGATCCATTTGCAAATGCCATAAAATTAACATGGCAATGTAGAATCTGCTACATAAACTGCTTATCCCAAATAAATTCCAAAAGCAAACATAAAGTGATTGCTTTCCTAATTTAATTACTTTGTTTAAACTTCAGAAGAAAATGCACAACCCCTCCCACCCTGTTCCTGTTTAGCATATATGGAATCCATTAAACCTGATACATTTTTTTTTTAATCTGGGTGTGACTTATTTGAGACCTCTCAAATCACAGACTTTGTCTCTGCTGCTGCGGTAGGAGAAGTTCTAACCAACAAAAGTGTCTCATAAAACCTTCATTATAGGGGCTCAATTCCGAATCAAAAATAAGATTTATTTTTAAAATGCAGGCTAAGAGACAGCATACTCGTTCTTCACTGTGATGCTACAGATTATTGACGTAAACACCACTTGAGACTCTGAAAACAGCAATAGTTGGTGTTATGATATGATGCTTATGACCATATAGCAATATTTGGAAGGAAGATTTCAAGTGGAATCAGTGAAAGGGCTTTATGTAATCTAGTCTTTGGAAAAATGAGTAATAGTCTCTATAAAACTTTATGTGTTCTGATGAAAAAAGTGTGTGACTTAAGAACCTATCCTGCTGTTATGTCTCAGACAATAATGAGTGACCCGATAACACGGAGTTGTTGACAAAGGCCAGGACACTTCCCCTATTTGCTATAAACAAACCACAAGTAGTAGAGAGGGAAAAGGAATGCCTAAGGGACCATTCCTATGCAGGCTACAGGAAACAGGAAGAAGGGCAAATGAAAAGACCATCACTGGAATGGGAGACTAGATGCTCGCAGTTGTTTGCTTAGACTACATACAAAAATCATTTGGCAACTCGTGCAGAATTATGGCTCTGTTCCAAAGGCAAGGTTCTGTAGGAGCCCAGGGCCATCTCTTTTTCAATAAATTCAGTAATATCTTGGCAAAAGTGACCTTAAAGCAAAACATAACATGAACTGTGTGTGTGTGTGTGTGTGTGTGTGTGTGTGTGTGTGTGTGTGTGTTTTAATCTCATTTGGAACAACATGACCCATAGGCGGAAATGGAATTTACGGTAATACTGAGGATTAAAGAGAATGAGCCTCTTGTTTGCAAAATTAGCTAATCAATAAGCCAAGCTTATTTTTTTAAAAAAAAATGCTTTAATTTTTAAAAATAGAGCATGTCTGCTCCAGCTTCCTGCACTTGATTCCAATAATAAAACTTTCAGCATGGCTAATACAGTTTAGCTAAACAAATTATAGAGACCTGCACCGCGTTTCCATTAGCCGTTGTGATGCCCTCTGCTCTGTCAGTGAGAAAAGGCTGTGAAGACAGCCAGGCTCACGCTTTGTGAGGGGGAGCCAAGGAACAAAAAGTGAAGGATCACAGTAGGAGAGCCTCAGTTCTCCTACCTGAAGACCACACGCTGCTTCCGGAAGAGCGAGGAACCTCTCAGATCTCCCCTCCTATGTTCGTGGTGGCAGCAGTCCTTCCTTTCTGGTGAAGGTAATAGGACAAAGGTCAGGGGGAACAACTCGGACCCCCAGAAGAAATTGTTTCACTGTCTTGGGTCTCCAGGAGCTTTAGCTCATGTGCTATGGTGGGCATGTTACTAGTTAAATTCCCACTGTCCCTGCAAGGACACAGCTGAATTTATAACCCCAGCACCTCTGAATGAGACCTGTTAACAAGGCCACTGCAGATGTCATCAGCTAAGATGACATCATGCTGTAGTAGACTGGGACCACAATTGACTCTGACTGGCATTCCTACAAGAGAAAAGCTGATGTGAAGCCAGGATCATTTTCTAAAATCTGACAAAATAGACTTTAAACCGAAACTAATCAGAAGAGATAAAGAAGGCCACTTCATATTGATTAAGGAAACAATCAATCAAGAGTCCACTGGAATTTTAAACAACAAATTTCAGTAAGCTTAGGCCTACTCAATTTCATAAAGCAAATTGTACTAGACATAAAGTCATAGATTAAATACAACGCATCAATAGTATGTGACTCTCACAGACAGACAAGTCATCCTGACAAACTAAACATCTAAGTTAAATGACATCAGAGATCAAACAGACCTAACACAAACCTATAGAATTTTCCATCTGAACACCGCAGAGTACATACTCTTCTCAGCAGCTGATGAAAAGTTCTCTAAAACAGGAAATAATAAATCTGACATAATAGTCAGCAATAAATAAGATATCAATCAAGTCTTAATTAACAGGAATATTGACATTAGTATTCTTTTTGCCACAGTGGAATAAGATGACTCCAGGAATTATGGAATGCAAATGAAAAAGAATACAAAGAATCAATGAAACAAAGAGCTCTTTGAAAATATAACCAAGGGGCCATGGAAATAACTCAGTCAGGAATCAAAAGAGCTGGGCACAGAGGTGTGCACTTGTAGTCCTAGCACTGAGGAGGGAGGCAACCCAGGGCCTTCATGGCAAATATTAGTATTCCCTTATGCTGATCCCAGCCCTGAATCCATGTGTTAGAAGTTTCATTGGAGCACAAGAGAGGTCATTTGATGAAGAGGAAAAACAGGGGCTTTACAAGAGGCAGAACAGTACAGCACATATTACATGAAAGGAGCAGGAGCAAGTAGTAAAGGTGGAAAGGGTTAGGCCCAGACAGGGTGTGGGACAGAGCAACGAGAAGATTGGAGGGATGGTCAAGAAAACTAAGGCTGTGTGAAAACACCATATAGAAAACTATTTTTAAGCTTATTAAAAACTATAATGGAGGGGCTGGAGAGATGGCTCAGCAGTTAGGAGCACTGACTGCTGGTGCAGAGGACCTGCGTTCGATTCCCAGCACCCACATGGCGGCTACGAACCGTCCTTAACTCCAGTTCCAGGGAAATTTGAAGCCCTCTTCTGACCTCCGCAGCATTACATGACACAGGTGCACTCACATACATACAGGCAATACACTCATACACATAAAAATGAAAATAATAAAATATTTTTTAAAAGCCATGGAAAGAAACGCTTAAACCAAGGTATAATGCCTGAGTGGAAAACGCTTCTCTGAGAGCCAGAAGTTATTAAATAAAAATCCTACTGTCAGGTGTTGTTATTGCCCACATCTTGGTGAGGAGGTTGTAGAGGCTCTCAAAAGAGTATAGGCTAAATCCTATGATAAAGACCCTACTGCTGAAGACACCATATGAGCTCATCGCAGGACATAGGTAAATCAAGCTAGATCTGAACTGAAAGCTTCCTTTCTGCTAGTGACTTGTTATAGTACCAGAAGGTGTTAAGCTATTAGATGTGACAAGTCATCAACAGAATTACCCAACTCTTAACCCTGTGAGCTACAAAATTAGGCAAGATGAACCCACTGGTGCAATAGTGGCGTCATTATTGTGGGGTAACCATTGCTTTCTGATGGATTTCAGGCCTGCTTCACAAGAGAGACCTCATGTCTGATATGTAAACCTGTTATAGTACATGGCTTGGGAGTTCATAGCCCTTAGAGGGCAACATACTACTGTTGCTTTGCTTGATGGGCATGTTGTTAAATTGCTTTAACACTTAGGTTTATATTGTAGATTAGTGGTGCTTCAGCCTTGGTCATAGAGATTTGCCTTTGCTCTGAGATACTGTTATGATAGAGATTTACAATTGATCAAAGTGCTGAAAGTATTCAACCTTACATAGGACATTTTTTTATTATCCCCATCAAAGGCTCAGGGTGTCTAGCAGAAGAGAAAGCAGAAAGAATGTAAGAGCCAGAAGATGGGGAGGATGCTCTTCTCTGAACAGGACATTGTCATTAGTCTCATGAAATCACAGCAGCTGTGGTTACATGCACAAAACCTGTACAGGATGAAACCATTCAGCATTTCATCATGGACGGAGCCCCATCACTTCCTAAAGAACTATTGGCAGTTAATGGTTGCATGGTGGAGGTGTCATTTTCTATAGGTGTGTGGTCACAGATCTGTTGTCCATGCTCTAGCAAATAAACTGTCACTCATGTGCATCCCCTAAATTCATTGGATCACAAAAGAAAGACATGGAAGGGAAGAGGACTTTGGGGAAGAAGAAAGGTTCAGTGGGAGGAGGAGGAGGGATGTACATGGATGAACTTTTCCAAGATTAAAAAAGTGGGCAATGATAGAGGAAGAAGTTCACTATCAATCTCTGGCCACGTGGTCATGAACACACGTTCGTGCTTACCCACACACGTGCATGCACATGAACTTGTACGTACACAGACATTACACACAAACATGCACAGAAAAGTCTATGGTTTTAAAACAAAAAAGAACAAAAGTGATAAGATTGAAAAATACTTATCCAAACTAAAGAAAGAAAAACACAAGTGAATAAAGTTGAGTTGAAAAGTGAGACATTGTATCAAATGCCAATGAAAGTCCGAAAATCATTATGACATAGCTTAGAAACTTACGTACAACTAAATAAATAGGAAGATCTGAAAGAAATGGATGAATTTCTAAATCTACATGCCACACCAGAATTAAACCAAGATGAAATAAAAGCATAAGCAGATCTTGTGTTAGCTAATTTTCTTGTTACCTTGCCATAATACCCTGACAAAAGAAACTTAAGGAAGCATTTATTTGACTCACAGTAAGAGTATAGCTCATCATAGATGGAAAGACATGGAGACAGGAATGTGAGGCGTGTGGTGACAGTGGGTTTGCAATAACTAAGAAGAGGGTGTTCTATACTGGCACTTACCTCCCTTTTTATTAAGTCCCACACCTCAGTCCATTAAATAGTGACACTCATATTTAGCATGGGTCTTCCCACCCCAGTTAACTCGATCTAAAGAGTCCCTCATAGACATGCACATATCTATAACAAATAAGGAGATTTAAGAGGTACAAAAGCTCCAACCCCATATAAATTCACTACTAAATTCTACCAGATCTTTAAAGAATCAATACCAATGCTTCTCAAACTATTCTATAAAATACAAAAAGAAGGAACACTACTAAACCCTTTTTATTAATCCAGTATTATTTAGGTACCAGAATGAGATAAAGTTATAGATCAATCTTCCTGATGAACATAGATGCAAAAATTCTCAGATGCAAAAATCTAGATCTGCAATCTGAATTCAAGAATGTATCATAAAGATCATCCACTTTTACTTCATTCCAGAGATACGAGAATGGTTCAGCATAACACAAGTAAACAGAGGGACAGAAATCACATAATCATCTTGATAGACGCAGAAAGACTGGACAAAATCTGTATCCCATCATGATACAAGTACCTAAGAGACTCAGAACTGAAGGAACATACCTCAACATAATAAAGGAGACTACAGATGACAAGATCTATAGCTGACATCATGCTAAATGGGGAATACTTCAAAGCATTTCCTCCTAAACCAGGAATAAGGTGGTGGTGTTCATTTTCTCCATTCTTATTTAAAGTATTTGAATAGCCTTGTGGCCTTGGTTTGTTTCTCCACTGATGTGGCAAAATACTCTTATCAATACCAACTTGGGTAGGAAAGGGTTTATTTGTCTTACATCTCCCGGGCCACAGTTCATCAGAGACACCAACATAGAAACCCAGGGCAGGAACCTGGAGGCAGGAACCTGAGCACATTCCATGGAAAAACACTGGTTACTGGCTTGCTTTCCTGGTCCCTGCATTCTTATACAACAAAGGCCCACCTGCCCAGAGGTGGTGCTACCCACAGTGGGCTGGGCCCTCCCATATCACTCAGTAATCAAGAAGATGCCCCACAGACATGACCACAGGCCAGTGCAATGGAGGCACTCCCCCATTTGGGTGTGTCAAGTTGACACTATAGCTATTCAGCACACTTACCTAGAACAATAAGATAAGAAAAGGAAATAAAAGGGTACCAGTAAGAAAGAACACTTAAAGCATTCTTAATTGTAGGCCATGATGCTGTATGTAGGATACCCTCAAAACTTCATGAGAAAATTCTTAGATATTCTTAAATACAGCAAAGTGGCACAATACAAAATTAACATACTAAAATTAGTAGCCTATCTATATACCAATAACAAATGTGCTCAGAAATAAATCAGGAAAACAATTCCATTCACCATAGTGATAAAAATAATAAAATACCTTGGAATATACCTAACCAAAAAACACTAAAGAAAGAACTAAAGGAAAACATAAAATGGGAAGACCTCCCATGCTCGTGCATAAGAAAAATTAATATTGTGAAAATGGCTGTCCACATTCAATGAATTCCCATCCAAATTCCAGCACCATTCTTCTATAAACATAAAAAAACTTAAAATTCATATGTATAGTAAAAGCAATCCTGAACATTAAAGAGATGTTAGAAGTATCACCATATCTGATCTCAAATTATACTACAGAGCCATATCACTGAAAACAGCATGGTATTGGCACAAAAGCAGATACATAGATCAATAGAATATAATAGGAGCCTCAGATATAAGCCCATGTGACTACAGTTGCCTGACTTTTGACAAAAATATCAAAAATACAAATTGGAGAAAAACCAACCTCTTCAGCAAAAGGTTCTGGGAAATGTCAATACCCATGTGTAGAAGAATGAAAATAGGTCTGTTTCATGCTATACAAAAATCAATTCCACATGTATAAAAGAC